>NW_027533088.1:417723-425310 GCF_008692635.1 Crocuta crocuta | reverse complement strand
TTATGTGGAAACTAATTTGACAATAAACTATTAAAAACAAAAGAATGTATTAAAGAAAGGCCTAAATGTGAGACATGAAACTTTAAATTCTAGAAGAGAAATTGATAGTAATTTCTCTGACTTCGACTGTAGAAACATTTTTCTAGATATGTATCCTAAGGAAAACAAAAGCAAAAATAAACTACTGGGACTACATAAAAACAAAAGCCAAAACTAAAACAAAAAACAAAAATCTTTTGCACAGTAAAAGAAGCCATCAAGAAAAGAAAAAGACAACTTACTGAATGAGAGAAGATATTTGCAAGTGATATATCAGATACAGAGTTAATATACAAAAAATATAAAGAATTTATACACTGCAATATCAAAAACATTCTGATTTAAAAATGGGCAGTGGATTTGAATAGAGATTTTTCCAAAGATATGCAGACAGCCAAAAGACACATGAAAAGACTCTCAACATCACCAGTCATCAGGGAAATGAAAATCAAAGCACAATGAGATATCAACTCACACCTACAAAAATCAAGAAGACAAGAAACTAGTGTTGAAGAGGTATAGAAAGGGCAACTCTCTTACACTGTTGGCGGGAATGCAAACTGGGGCAGACACTGTTGAAAACAGTATGGAGAGTCCTCAAAAATTTAAAATAGAAGGAGCATATGATCCAATAATTCCACTATTAGGTATTTACCCAGCGAAATGAAAATACTGAGTTGAAAAGACAAATACACTCCTATGTTTATTGCAACACTATTTTCAGTAGTCCAGACATGGAAGCAACCTAAGAGTCCATCAATAGACACTTAGATAATAGACACAATTGACATAGAAAATGTGTATGTGCATATGTGTGTGTGATCGAATATTACACAAACCTAAAAAAGGATGAAATTGTGCCATTTGAAAAATTAATGCACCTAGAAGGTATTATGCTAAGTGAAATAAGTCAGACAGAGAAAGACATCATATGATTCCCACTTACAAATGGAATCTAAAAATATGAGTAAACAAAAAGTAGAATCAGAACTATAAATACAGAACAAACTGATGGTTGCCAGATGGGAGGAAGGTAAGAGGTTGGGCAAAATGAGAGAAGAAGAGGAAAAATGAAAAAAAAAAGGGGGGGGGCCTTAGTTATAGAATGAGTGAATCACAAGAATAGGAAGCAGAGGATAAGAAATAGTTGATGCTATTGTAATAGTAATGCTAGCCATGCTTGTGGGTAACAAAAGATAATGTATAAACTTGTCAAATCACTAAGTTGTGTACCTAAAACTCATGTAATATTATGTGTCAATTATAAAAAAATATTATTAATAGTTTATACAAGGATGTCCATTATGACTTCAACTTGCAATTTCTTAATGCATAATGTTGTTCACTATCTCTTATTATGCTTGTTTATTTTTTTAAAATATTTTTATTTATTTCTAGGAGAGAGAGAGAGAGACAGCGTGAGCAGGGGAGGGTCAGAGAGAGAGGGAGACACAGACTCTGAAACAGGCTCCAGGCTCTGAGCTGGCAGTCAGCACAGAGCCCGACGCGGGGCTCGAACCCACGAACCGCGAGATCATGACCCAAGCGAAAGTCGGACGCTTAACCGACTAAGCCACCCAGGCGCCCCTTATTATGCTTGTTTATTACTTGTAAAACTTCTTTCATAATGTATCAGTTCTGATTTTTTTATTATTTTATTTTGAGTGTTGGGAGTTCCTTATATAATCTGGATACCAGATATGTTATATCTATGAATGACATATATTTTGTAAATGACGAATATTTTTTATCCAGTTTTGGCTTGGTTTTCTTTGTTTGTTTTTTTGTCTTCACAGTGTTTTTTCAAAGAGAGAAGTTTTTAATTTTCATCAAGCCCAATTTTGTACTTTTCTTGTTATTTCATGGATCAGGCTTTTGGGGTTATAGCTAGGAAATCTTTGCCAAACCCCAAATCATAAAGATTTTCTCCTTTTGTTCTTCTTAAAGTTTTATAGTTTTAGATTTTACATTCGGGTCTATGACCCATATTTCTGTTGTTTGTTATTTTCTATGGTACAAAATCTGGATAAAAATCCATTGGTTTTCATAATAATATCCAACTTTTGATCTATTATATACTTACTGATTTTCCGTCAAATCAATGTGGCTCATTTCAAAGGAAACATAACAATCTGTTCAATTTAATTACCTACCTAATAGACTATTTTGTTGAAATGGTCTTTATATGTCAGGTATTAGGATGTGGGAGGTAAGTTGGATAATGACACACTAGTGTCATTAAAAGATGGTTTCTAATACAATTTGAAGTTTATGTTTAAAAGTCATTCATTATGTAATAACATTTATATCAATTCCATATTAATTATTTAAACTGTCATTTCAATACATAGAGCTTCCTATATATAGAAATAAAACAAATGTAAATTTTATAATCTATGTCCATAATTCACTGCAGGAAGTACAATATGTGAATCTGTGGGTTTTAAATTGAAGGCAGTGTCCATAGTTAAGACATAAGTTGGGATTGGGCCAGAATGGAGGGAATCTTGGTTAACAGCCATAAATACATCCTACATGGATAGCCATGGATAACACAGTTATTATGATTTTCATCTTTCAAAGTAATGTATGTACACATTTAAACAAAATAGTTCAGAAAAGCCTATCAGCTGATAAAAACATCTCTCCTCAAAGGGTGTTTTGCTCCTTAAAGGTAATTTTTTAAAATTATTTTTATTTCTTATGATGATTATCTTTATAGTTCTAAATAATATGTTTGTACTACTAAATATAGATATATCAGCTTTAGGAATTATCTTTTGACTTCCTGTTTTGATATATGATTTAAGACTAAGTCTCACTTCCTTTCCCTCACCCCTTAATATAAACCTTTGCTTCTTATTTAAACAACCACAGAGTGTATCTCTAAATTCTCCGTAGCATAGGAGGTAGAGATTGGTATTAAGATTCCTCCTTCCACTTCTCTTGCTTTCCACCTTTCTCTTCTCATTTTGGTCTTCCTTAATCTCTGTCATTTGATCCTTTACTTTTGCACTGCTAATATTGAAGTCTGCATACATTTGGTAGCCATAATTATTTCATGTTTTTACCACTGGTTGGTTTTAAGAGCGAATTTTTTTTTAATGTTCTATTTATTTCTAGGAGAGAGAGAGACAGCGAGAGCAGAGGAGGGTCAGAGAGAGAGGGAGATACAGACTCTGAAACAGGCTCCAGGCTCTGAGCTGGCAGTCAGCACAGAGCCCGACGCGGGGCTCGAACCCACGAACCGCGAGATCATGACCTAAGCGAAAGTCGGACGCTCAACCGCCTAAGCCACCCAGTCGCCCCAAGAGCGAATTTTAAAATTGTATTTATTTGCCATATTATGATTGGGTAATGATGAATTCCATCATAACAATTAAAATCTTTCTCCACATCCTCAATGTGACAAAGGACAGTATTCTCAGCATAAAGTTCAAATGGAATCTCTTATTTTGCATTACTACTTGCTCAAGACCTCCCAAATTTTTGTTTGCCCCACATTTGGACATAGTTATCTTACAGTTATTTACTTTTGCGTTTTGATTATCTAGTGGCCTTTCTTCTTTCCTTATATTCCAACTTGTAAAAAATTTATGTACATTACATCCTCCAGATTTTTAGATTCTCTGCCATGTTGTATTTTCTGCCATGTGTCCCTTTCTTTCAGAGCCCTCCTTCCTAAAGTCTCCAGTTCTACTTCATTCTGGCCTAGCGTCATACAAGAGCTGTTACAATGTTCATCCTGGGACTTTTTGTCATTACTCCTCTGAGTATCATCTATTGTTAGTCAGACCCTACATCCATCTTAATTCAGTCTTAATTTCTGACTTCTTTTGCTCTATTGTTACTATTTTTTACACTGGTGCTTTGTTTGTGATTTGGTCACTTTGGGCATAAGTAGTGATGAAGGGGCTCTCATTCAAGGTTTCAGGACAGAGTATTTTTGGTAGCAAAACACATCAAAGAAGTCAATGTGTATCAAGGTCCTGGGACTGGACCAGTGGGTCCAGAGATGGAGAACTGAATTAATTCCTTTTTAGAGCAGATGAAGACACAGTGTTTGACATACTTCCTCCCTTGGTCAGATTTGGCAAGGGTTCAAGTTTGGCCCAGAAATTGAAAAGATGGAACATATTATGATGAAACTGGAAAGAAAGAGGAAATGCAAGAATACTGACACATCTAGGGGCACCTGGGTGGCTCAGTCAGTTGAGCGCCCTACTCTTGATTTTGGCTCAGGTCATGATCTCACGGTTTGCGGGATCCAGCCCCATGTCGAGGTCTGTGCCTACTTGGGATTCTCTCTCTCTCTCTCTCTGTCCCTCTCCTGCTCTCACTGTCCTTCTCTCTCAAAAATAAATAAGCATTGGAAAAGGTACTGAAAACCCTGAAGCTGAAAGAGCAGACAACTTACTTTAAAAAATTATTCCGGCTCATGATTTCAAAACCTAAAACAATAAATATTATAGTATTAAATTAGCATATTTTCTAGAGTTATGTTTTTGATGTTATTATTCTCTGTTTTCTGTGCCTAATGACACCTCCACAGGGAGGGCTTCCATAACTACTCTGTTTAACACAAACCTTCTCTCCTTCCTCTTCCACCCTTACCTTTCCCCCTGTTTATCTGTCCTGAGCACTGTTGCTACTTTACATCACACTACTCATCCATGGATAAGTATGTAAAACATCAACATAAAAGCATATGTGCAAACAAATCAATGAGTTATAGAATGTAAACCACATTAAGGAAGAAAATGTGTCCATCATTTGCTCTGCAATAATGCATAACACACAGTGAATGTTCAATTAAGTAACCAAATAAATGAATACATGAGTAAGTTACCATTTCTCAACTCTCAGGTCAAAATATTTTATTTTTCAAAGGTAAATAGGCAGAATCCACCAATGAAAACAACTGCATTGCATTTATAATTCTGGAGACCAAGTATAAAGTGACCAGATTGGGGTGGGGTAAGAATCAGTACCTGTGAGAAGAAATGTGAGCCTCGAGGATGTAGGGGACACACTACCACTTAAGGTTTCAGAAAGAAGATTGGAAGTGTGGAGGGTTTTCTTCCTCAGGTAATTCCTTCCTGATAAAACCATATTTGTGAGGATGGGAGATACATCTGTTTGCTCCAGAGCAAATTACAGTCAGTGGGAATCCTGAGCTTCATGGATTTGGTCCTTCTAATTTTATCCAAGTTTACATATTAGAATGTGGTTTTCCTCAAAAGAAATATCTTCTCTTTCTCAACACTGTGTTAAATAAGCCTTAATTTCTACCTTTGTAGTATTTTTATTTTACTCCATTTTAATCCAGATATTGTACATTATAAGCACAGTGCTTTCTGTTGAGAGGCACAAAACATCCACTTGGTGTCTGATTTCATTACCTGAATAATCAAGAATTTCAACTTTTCCTTTAACTTAATATTTAACTCTTTTATCATTTTTCACTCATAAATAACAATGTGATGAACATACAAGTGCATAGATCATTGTTTATCTCTGTGTCAAGTCCAAACAGTGAGATCACCGGTTCAAAACAAATGTATGTATGCTTTGAGACACTTCAAAAGAAGGATCAGATAGATGCATTCTTGGAAAAAAGAATCATAAAAGTCTGGACAAATTGGTCAAAAGTTTTAGGTCAATTTATTTAGTTTCTGATAAGTGAGGCCTGGATACTCCCCTGATTTGCTTCATATTAGAGAAAGCACTACAGATCATATTACCTACAGATTTCCTGCCCCATCACTGCCTCCATGAGCAACCTCCACTCAGGATACAAAGCTTCCAACTCTTGATCTCAGATCAGGTCATGATTTCATGATTCCGTGATTTTGAGCCTCTCAACGGGCTCTGTGCTGGCAGCTCAGAGGCTGCTTAGGATTATCTCTCTCCCCTTCCCCCCTCAACTCACCCTGTCCCTCTCTCTCTCTCCTTTCCCCCACTCATGCTGTCTTTCTCTCTCTCTCTCTCTCTCTCACAATAAACAAATAAACATTAAAAAATATGTTTCAAACTCTGTGGTATAAGGCAATGTCTTTTTCCTTGTATCAATTTGCATAACACTATGTTTCCTAAATTTACTTTTAACTATTTATTAAATTTACTTTTAATTATTTATAGTTAAAAAAAACCCCACAAACTTTATGGAAGGTGGTTCTGTCAGCCTACTGCACAATGTCCCAATCTCTCTTAAAACTCAATAAAGGTGTTCTTATCAATACCAGTATTTACCAGTTGCTTTTTACTGAGCAACCCTATGATTATTTCTCAATGAGTTAATAACTTATTCATTAAAGATACTGACAGCATCTATTCGAGTTTGTCACTACATTAGGTATTCAGGATACGGGGGATGCTTGCCACTGACTAATCTTTGCTGGACTTGATCAAGGCGTTTGAGCTCCCTGAGCTCAACTCTCCAATCTGTGAACTAGATTAGTGTACATATATACTCTACATTCCTCCCCAAACTCTGGTTATTGGAATTCAGGTCCTAACCTGATGGGTACACTCTGAAGAAAGAACTGCCACTTCTAAAATATATCTCCCTTCTTTTCAATGGCTGTTCTGTGTGTGGGGCTGGGGCATGGGGGACAATATTTAATGTAGCTCAAATGTAGCCTTTTCTTCTGTTAGTACCACTTTTTTGATTTTGTATTACTCGATTACTATTCTGCTTTGAACTTCTAAGGACCCTTTTCAATCTGCAAAACTAGGAAGGAAAAAGGCAGGAAACAATGTTTTGGTGAGAATGAACTCACTTGTGGTTTTTCTGGGATCCAGTAGTGGGTTAAATGTCTTCAACTGTAACACTGTTTTCACAGGTACATGCTGATGAACAACTTTACATATGCAGAAATAAAGATTCTTTTATTTGTATTTCCACAGGGTAGTCTCAAATCTGGAGATTCCCTGTGGTTTTCCCACAAATTAAAAAATTAAAAAACGAATGTCTATATTTAAAACCCACATTATTCTCTTAGGACGATTTCTTCCCCTGGGTGTTTTAATAGAGGAAGTTAAGAAAAGGAAGAGATGTGCATGCAGGTGAGAATAAGGCAATTCTGAAATTCTCAGTGAACAGTTCTGTTTTCTGACACTATATCTTTGCTTGGTTTTTTACAAAGGTAGATGACTGAACTTAGTTTCTGCGTGCTAGAAACATAAAAGCCATAAGAGTAGCATCTGTGAAGTTCAGTGTGAGATTCACTGCACACGGTGACGGCCCTTTACTTGTTCAGTAATGCCAGAAGAAGTGATTTACGCTACTCTCCAATTTCCAGATTCTTCCAAGTTGAAGAAATTCGAGGAGAACTACAGTCTCAAGAGAACAGGTAAGAACTTCTATGCAGGATCAGACAACCAGAGAAGAGAACTATTTAATTACACTGCTGACTTCTCCTTGCCTTCAACTCAAGGCCGCTAGACACCTGAGATTTCCGTTACGGAAAGCCAGTCCACAGTGTCAGAGCTTAGTTTTGTACATAGTGTGTGGAAGCAAATAAAAAAAAAAAAAAAAAAAGAAGG
>NW_027533088.1:383348-417656 GCF_008692635.1 Crocuta crocuta | reverse complement strand
AAAAAAAAAAAAAGGATGGTGGTCTGGGCCTCTGGAAATCCAGGTCTCTGGTGTCACCAAAATAGCATTTCTTATGGTTTCTAGGCATCTTAGGGATCATTTCAGGATGATCTCACATACAGACCATTAAGGGAAGGAACAGCAGTATTAGCATGAACATAACTATCCAGGAATTTTATTGAACTGCTAGAAGATATAAAATTTTAAAAAAGTTTTATGTCTTTATTTTATTTTGAGAGACAGAGACAGAGAGCGAGCAGGGGAGGGTCAGAGAGAGGGAGACACAGAATCTGAAGTAGCTCCAAGCTCTGAGCTGTCAGCACAGCCTGACGCGGGGCTCGATGCAGGGCTCGAACCCACAGACTGTGAGATCATGACCTGAGCCGAAGTCAGACACTTAACCGACTGAGCCACCCAGGTGCACTAGAAGACATACAATAGACATATGCTATGAGATTTATAAAACCCTGGGATCCTAGTCAGTGATGATGTGGTAAACATTTGCTTCTTTCAGACAAGAAACGAGATTGAAGATTCCTCATCTCTACATACTATCATTCCAGGTTACATAAATCCAATCTTTTCTATCCAGCAAATCAAATTCCTAGAAAGTTAGGTAACAGTGGAACAGTAGAAAGATGATTTGGGGGGACATCAGAAATCATATGTACTGTGGGCCCATGGGTGCCTCAGTTGGTTAACTGTCTGACTTCACCTCCGATCATGAGCTCATGGTTCGTGGGTTTGAGCCCCGCATCGGGCTCTGTGCTGACAGCTCAGAGCCTGGAGCCTGCTTCAGATTTTGTGTCTCTCTCTTTCTCTAACCAACCTGCTCTCCATCTCTCTTTCAAAAATAAATAAACATCAAAAAAAATTTTAAAAAAAGAATCATGTGTACTGAAATTTTTTATTGCTTTAGGATATATGGTTTCTTATGCTTTCCCTGGGATTATTTTTTGTTATTTACAATTTGTTATTTACATTATTTTTTTCTTTTGTATTTGTTTTTAAGACTTTTTGATCCTTATATAAAATTATACCTTCTATGTGTATGTGCAATTTTTAATATATGAATTTACCCCGAAGTATTTTATATTCAAATGAGGAAGAAAAATCACATCTGTGAACATATCTCTGGTTAGTGGATAATGTTTTAAGGACCAGGTCCCTCACATAAAGTCCTCTTCTCTGTGTGTATGATATTGACAAAGCCACTGTATATACTGGGGAAAAGTATAACATCCTTGCCATCTAATAAATATAATAGGCAACTGATTTGAGGTGTTTATAAAGCTGGAGATGCAATTTATGCTCTGTCGTATATTCTCTAATACTTTTTATAAAATATTATCCCTTTGAACACGGCTGTGTATATTATTCTAATTTTAGTTTTTATAAAAGATCACACAGTGTTTGCTTAAAATATTTATTATCTGATTAATTTATTTCACTTAGTATAATACACTAGCTCCATCCACGTCTTTGCAAATGGCAAGATTCCATTTTTGATGCTTGAGTAATATTCCACTGTATACATTTACCACATCTTCTTTATTCATATGTGGAATTTAAGAAGCAAAACAGATGATCATATAGGAAGTGTGGGNGATCAGTTGGCTGTATACTTTTGGGTCCACTTCTGAGTTCTCAATTCTGTTCCATTGGTCTATGTGTCTGTTTTTGTGCCAATACCATACTGTCTTGATGGTGACAGCTTAAACCACAAGAGATTCTTAACGACAGAGAACAAACTGAGAGTTAATGCAGTGGAGTGCGTGGGGGGAGGGACTAGATGGGGGATGGGCATTAGGAGGGCGCTTGCTGGGATGAGCACTGGGTGTTGCGTGTAAGTGATGAATCACTGAATTCTACTCCTGCAACCAAGATTGCCCTGTATATTAACTAAATTTTAAATTTAAAAAAGTATCTTTCATCAGAAGCAGAATCAGACCAAGGATCCTGGGAATATCTGGAAAGCTAGAGAGTAAAAAAGAGGACTAGAGAAGTGACCTCACTTCTGCTTTTTTTTTTTCCTGAAAAGATAGTCATGAAATGCCAGAAATGGAGATGGATGGTGAAACTGAAAATAAAGCAGGGGGCGTTGAGAGCAGAGCTGAGATGGCACAGAGCAGACCTGTGACAGGTAAGCCCTCAGTGAGCACAGGCAGCCACTAGGTCAAGGAGAAAGTTAAGATGGGCACTGTTTGTGGGAGACAGTGGGTCATAAAGTCTCGAGATTATTTTTAAAGATAAAAGATGGAAAACATTTGATAAAGGAACTAAGGGTTTTAGAAGCTCTTTGATAGGAAATAGGGCAGACAGATGGATATAGATACAGATACAGGTACAGATATTCTTATTATTCTTCTTTCCTTTTTCCTGTTCAGTTTGCTAGTTTTCCATTACTTTGTCCTCCAGCTCCTTGATCTGTTCTTCTGTTCTCTCTAGTCTACTATTTATTCCATCCAATGTATTTTCAATTTCAGTTATTGAATCCTTCATCTCTGAATGGTTATTTTTTTATATTTTCTATCTCTTTGTTGAAGGTCTCACTGGACCGTCCACTTTTTTTTTTTTTTTCAAGTCTGGTGAGGATCTTTATGACCATTCTTTTGAATTCTCTATCTGGCATATTGTTTATCTCCAGGAAATAAGCCAGACAGATAGATTCAGATATAGATATAGATACAGATACAGACATAGATATATATCCTATTATCTCACAGAGGGTAACTCGGTTATATGAAGTAAGGGAGAAAATATGGGGTGAAATGAGTCTATCAGAGTCATACACAGACACTCAGGGACTTTTATTGTTTTTAGGCTTCCTCACACCTCCACTTGGGATGATAAAGTACAACTTTATCACCAAGTCACAGAGCTTTTGGGATTCTTCAATGAGGATCAGCATGTTTTTTGTTTTCTCACTGCTGATTTTGGTTCACTTTCCCAGAGCCCACAAAGTTACCAGTAGCTTTGCTATCCACCTTCCAAAATGCCATTTCTGTGGTTTCCTTTCTCCTCATTGTTGTGAATCTATGCCTTCTTTATCCTTCTTTTATTTTATTAGAATTTTTAGAACAACAACAACAACAAAAGACAAAAGAATGAGATCTGTCTGTAACAAATAATTCCAGTGATTTTTCATTAACATTCAGTCAGCCCAGGGGCGCCTAGGTGGCTTAGTCGGTTGAGCGTCCGACTTTCGCTTAGGTCATGATCTCGCGGTTCGTGGGTTCGAGCCCCGCGTCGGGCTCTGTGCTGACTGCCAGCTCAGAGCCTGGAGCCTGTTTCAGAGTCTGTGTCTCCCTCTCTCTCTGACCCTCCCCTGCTCACGCTGTCTCTCTCTCTCTCTCTCCTAGAAATAAATAAAAAATATTTTAAAAAAACCATTCAGTCAGCCCAAATTCACTTTTATTCTGCCCTTCTTTCCCATTTCCTAGTATTAAGTACCGCCCCTATGTGGAGCTAGAAATAGGACAGACATTGACAGTGTGTCCACTGCCCCAAGTCCTTCCTCCCTGGGCATACAGCCCCCTTAGGATTCTCTCTTTCTCTCTCCTCCATGCACATACACACTCTCTCTAAAAAACAAAAAACAACAAAGAAACAAAAAACACTTTAAAAAAGTATGTCTATGTCCAAAACTCTTATAGGNGCATACAGCCCCCTTAGGATTCTCTCTTTCTCTCTCCTCCATGCACATACACACTCTCTCTAAATAACAAAAAACAACAAAGAAACAAAAAAACACTTTAAAAAAGTATGTCTATGTCCAAAACTCTTATAGCGTTCTAATAAAAAAGAAGAGGTGGTTTACTTCTATGCTAGTTAAGAGCTTGAAAAAAGAAAAAGACTTAGAGGAAGAGTTAGGGCTCTCTCGTTCCTCTCTTGTTCCTCTCTTGCTCCTAGTCTCTTGAGATCATTGACTTCTATAGCAGAAAGTTTGTACCAACCTTCTTGTGTTGTCTTCAAGGACTTGCTCATCCTTCTGGTCTCAAAGGACTTGTATGTAAGCTGAATTGGCATGCACACAAGGTCCTTTGTGATTCTAAATCATAGAGATTCTAGACCTGGTATCTGAGAAGACACTGGACCAGTTTTCCCCCTTTATATGGAACATAGAATTAACAGCTTGTCATCTGGCCATTGACATATAGTAGACGAAACAAGTGAGATTTCCATTACACATATGTTTGACACTTCTCAAAGTATTCCAGAGCTTGGTCTCAAACTCCAGAGTAGATAAAACTAAAGGAAAATAAAAATAGCTGTTGATTTTAGGAGACACAGAGGCCAAAGAGAAAAACACCAAAGGCCTCAAACAGGTAGCTACTAGTAAAAATAGAATGCCTGAAGGAGAAAGATAACCAAATTAAACAACCAGCATAATAAGATTATATGAGACATTAGATTATGGAATCAAAACATTTTAAATTGAAACCCCATGACTTTCACTGCAATGGACTTCAATAGATGAGTTAAAAGAAAGAGTGAAGGTTATTATGGTCCAAGTGGATGTTTTGGAAGATTATACAGAAGAAATTATTTGAAATTAAAGACATATGAAAATCATAATAGACTTCAAGAATTTATTCAAATGATTTATTATGTAAATAATAAGATTTCGGAAACAGAAAAAAAGAATAGATTTAAACAAAGTAATAATTAAAGAACAATTAAACATCATCTAGTACTGAATAATATATGGAGGGAAAATAACTATCATCCACCTATTTGAATTCAGAAAATATATAATTCATCCATTCTAACAAAATAGAAAGTCATCATATACTTCATCTAAGAAAAACGTTCAAAAACATTTCCAGATATACAGGAAATTAATTAGATCCTAAAGTAAGGGGAAATTTTAGGGGCAAGTCAAAAAGTAATAGCTGATGATGGAATGAGTGTAATGAAAAATTATTATAAAAATAAAAGTGCTAAATCATTTTAGCAATGAAATAGACATACTGCAAGATAAGTTTATATAGTCTAGAACAAGTTTTACTAAATTCTCACAGTAAAACTCAGTGTTAGGAGAAAAGCTGAGGGAATAAAGGTATTATAAAAGTCTAGGTTGGAGAGCCCAAGTATCTTTACAAATATTTAGAATATAATACAAAGGGAAACATTTCCTTTTGGAAACAGCTAAAACTATTAAAGGAAGATTTATCATCCTAATTTTTCATTATCAGATGAGAAAGAATATAATAACCCATCTTAATATACGTATTATAAAATCACAAAAGAAATCAAGAGAAAATTGACAAATTTAAAAGCCTCAATCAAAAATAGAAACATTTTGAAGAGAAAATTTAATCTGAAGACTGGTTTCATTAAAAAGAACCTAGTAGCCAAATTAAGGAAATATGGAGAAAGCAAAATTATCAGATATTATGAAAACATGCAGCCATAAACAGGGGGAGAATAAATACATGCAAGAGTACAGACTATGCAACTTCATGGCTATAAATTTGATAATCTAAAGGAAGTAGATGATTTCTTAGTAATATGTTAAAGAGAAAACTTGAAGAGATCAATCATCAGAGAATGGATTGTAAATCACACTAAATAATATATATCAATATTAGTATAGAAAAAATAAGGATAATCCATCAGGTGGCCTGGAGATGAAGAAACAACTAGATAAGGGAAGGATCAAGAGAGTGTCCATGAAAGTATCCAAAATATGTCCTATGAGCACATTTACCTGGAATTACATATTTTCAGTGCTAGATCTGAGTGTAGAGATATATTCAAGTTGGCTGAACATAAATTAGGACTGCCTGACTTTGCAAACAATTTTTTTCATTAAAAGAATAATATTAATAAAGTTCCAATACTCCCACACATAAGGGGCAGGGCATGAAGAAGGTCAGAGAAAGGAAAGAACATAAAATACATTGCTTCATGTCATTCTGCTGGATTCGTGTTTCGTTTCTAAGGGTTTTTCTAATATAGTTTATTTACTTTTGAGACAGAGAGAGATAGAGCATGAGTGCTGAAGGGGCAGAGAGAGAGAGAGAGAGACGCACACAGAATCTGAAACAGGCTCCAGGCCCTGAGCTGTCAGCACAGAATCTAGTGTGGGGCTTGAACTCATGAACCATGAAATCATGACCTGAGCCAAAGTCACATGCTTAACCAACTGAGCCACCCAGGCGCCTATGGATTTGTGTTTCTTCATAGGACCTAAGGCTCCATCAAGAGTATGGTGCACTGTTGCTTTCATTTCGCTGACCATGAACCTGTTGGTGCTGGCTGGACTGGGGACCCTGCACCTGATGAGTAAGTTTCTGAGGCTGTCCATTGGTTTTATCAGGCACATTGCAAATGAATCCAACTCCTGAGACATATCCATATTAACATATTTCCAGATTAATAGAGAGGAAAACAGGCTTCATTACTATATGATCCTATCATGTTAATCATTGTCTTGAGGATATTTTAATATCAAATTCCTTCAGTGGCAGTTCCTCATGGCAGAATAGTGCAAAGATAGTAATGTAAAGCCTATTTTTCTACAAATTGTAAAATCAATGCAACAGCAAAAATACAACTGATTATACTTTGTGAGTTTTCATGATGATTTCATATGTGTGAAACAAATTCTCCATTTTGCCTGCATTTTCTTCTTGCCCAACTCATTCTAAATACCCTTATCATATTTGATTTTTTTTTCTAATTCTTTCATTAAGAGCCAGTTAATTTCTCCTAGGAATGATACCAGTGAATCAGTGAATATGAGATGGCTTCATCGTGGTGTCTTTTGAAAGATAATCTCTCCCAAATGATAACTTTTTTCCTAAAATTTTAAAACTGTTCTTTACATTACCATAATAATTGGTGAGCAAGGTTTCTTTCCTCCAGTATAATGCCAGCTTTGTAAAGGCATAAACTATGCCTTACATACACTATGTATGTATTTATCCTTTGTATTCTTTGTCTGAATAAATGTATTAAATTAATAAATGAATCAGGGGATGAACAAATGAATAAGCAGAATCAAGTATGCTTTTGAATATCAAAGTTGAAGTATCTTTATAAGAGAAGGAAAATTCTCAATCTACTCTTATCAGAGCTTTGTTCTCCCTTTAGGAAAAACGGGGATCTCAAGTACTTTAAGAATATATCTTTTCAATAAAGATCTAACATATCTACCTTGCCAGAACTTCAAAATATAGAAAAGGAGAAGAAACTAACAGCCATTGGGTTCTGCCAATGGAGGTAAAAGTCATTAAAATATAAAAACATGCATTAATATCTTAGGAGCCATAGGGTATATGTCATTTACATCAATATTTTGTTTAATAACTCATAACATTATATTCCTTAACATTTTTGAGTACTAATGTTTTCTCAAGCTCTTCACGTGCATTATCTCATTTAATCTTTACTCCAACTGTATCCTATAATCACATTAACCTTCAATTTCCAGTGTCAAAGAACTCAAAGTACTTTTCCAGTTCTAGGTAGTCTGGAAGTGACCAAATGGATATTTGATCATCCATCTATCATTTTATTTTACACTTTATGGTTTTAATGTCCCTTTACCTTTCTTTCATGTTTCTATTCTTTGCTACATTGATCATGTTTTCTTCTATCCTTTGAGCACATTCCCAAGCCCTACGATAATTTGTTCCTTTAAGTATCTATCAGTTACTAATCTGATAACTAAAAGGTGCTTTTAAGGACTCCATATATGGGGAACATCTTTTCCCAAGCCTGGATGCTACTGGGAGATGTCCTTCCCTTCTACACTAGTGAGTACAAAGGCATCTTGAAGGAATGAGAGAATGATTATAATAATAGCTAACATTTCTTGAGCAACCATTCTTTCTGATTTTATCTCATTTAATCCTCAGAAAGCTTAAATTAAAAATGAAAGATTCTATTAAGTTGCAGTGTTCCCCAGTAAACTAACAAACATCAATCTATATAGAAAAGTCATCATATGCTATAACGATCCACAAAACGAAGAAGTTATAAAGTTGTCTGAATCTTCTGATCTTCTTCAAGAAATGAAGTATTCTGAATTGTTTTTTAATCCTGAGGCTGATGTTTACCAATTCTGCATCTTTAAATCATGGTTATGTCTCTCCAAGAAACTCAAAATACAACCCAGAGGGTCACCAATATATTATGATGCCTCCTAATCTCAAATGTGATGCCCGTTTCTATAAACTGACTACAGAATTGCATCATCTTTTATCTAGAAACCTCTACTTCACATAGATCTTCCTTGTTTTTTTCTTTTTAAGCTTATTTGGGCATTTTCTTAAACAAGGAACTATTCTCCATTGAGTAGCATAAAACACTTTTATCTCAAATAAATTTTAACCTTAAAAGTATTTTACATATCTATGGGTTAACATTTTAATATGAGCATTCCATTAAATTTTAAATGATTATAGTGAGGTTAATATAATTTATTAGAAAGCTTTGGCTATGTCAAAGTCATTGATCTCATGATATGAATTATAGATTACCAGGAACTCATCTTCGGCAACAGAACAGTGGATGACATTCAACAAAGCACAATACAACGATTGGAGAAAAATGTAACACTATACATGAATATGTATGATAATATCTCAAGGGAGTATATCAGTTTCAAAAGCATGATAGAAGACAGATTACAGGAGCTGAGCTTCTTTACTTCAAAATACTGTGAAGACTTAAAGCAGAAGGAAAATTGTGAGTGAAATGGTTTCATATAGTCACCTCAGTAACTGGGTCCTCCGTTTTCCCCTAGAATCTTTCCTGGGTTCAAAATCTTGAAATCTATCTGAAACAAAGAAAACATGAAAATACAGTAATCATTTACACACTCTTCTATTAAGAAAGCATTTTTTTGGTCTTTTTTTGACTTAGTTTCTTTATGTGTTTAGTTATTATTTTTATCAAACTAATCCTTTTCCCTCTTCCTCTCTTTTTCTTGGGTTAGATTGTTTGTTTTGCAATTCCTTCTTTCTTTTTTTACACTCACATTTTACACTCTCATTTTAATGGAGTTTAGCTCTAATGGAATTTAGCTGGGGATATGGGAGATAAATGTATGTCTTCATGTGTGTCTGAAAAGGTCTTTATTTTGGCTAGGTATAAATTCAAAGGTTAAAAATTAGTTTCTTAGAGAGTATTGGAAGAGTTGCCTCACTGTTTTTCACAATGTTGATAAGAAGTCTGTTACCAGTGTAATTTCATCCCATAAAAATGACCTGACTTTAGCTTTTAAGATATTTTATTCATTTGGGGGAACTGAAATTTTAGGATATTCTGGGTATGAGTGCTTTTTAATCATTTATTTCCTGTGTACTCTCTGGCCTTCTCAATCTGAAAGTTTGCCTTTCAAATTTAGGAAAAATATACTCTGTGACTTATAGGTTTATTTTTCCTTCACTCTATTTCCTGTTCTTTCCATGACTTCTCTTGTTCAAATATTCAGATCTGCAGATATCATCTTTTCTCTGTCTTGTTTTTTTTTTTTTGGCTTTAGATTCATTTTCAAATCTTTCTATTATTTCAACAATCATATTTTTAATCTGATAAACCCTTACATTATTATCAAGAGTTCTAGTTTTTGTAGCATCCTGTTTGTACCTTATGTAGATAATATATTTTGGAGTCCTCTAATTATACTCATTAGAGGAGTATTTTAAAGTTTGTTTTTTTTTTTAAATATTTTTATTTATTTCTAGGAGAGAGAGAGACAGCGTGAGCAGGGGAGGGTCAGAGAGAGAGGGAGACACAGACTCAGAAACAGGCTCCAGGCTCTGAGCTGGCTGTCAGCACAGAGCCCGACGCGGGGCTCGAACCCACGAACCGCGAGATCATGACCTGAGCGAAAGTCGGACGCTTAACCGACTAAGCCACCCAGGCGCCCCTAGAGGAGTATTTTAAAATACCACTCTCCTCTTTCCTAAATTCTTTTTTTGGGGAAAGTAGGTAATTTTCCCTTTCCTTTCCTTATTATTTCATGTGTTGGCACTCTTAAGCACCTTATGATTCTTGCTAAGAAGACATAAGACAGTTGGAGTGGGTTGGTTCCACTGTTGTTTAAAAAGGATAGTGTTTACATTAGATCTCTCTGAAAGTCAGAAATCTGTCAGGATATTTTAAGGGTGGAAGACCAAGATGGAGTGTATGAGCTTCCCTTTTCAAATGAGGCTGGATACAAAGGGTGATACCAACAATCACAGTGTAAGCTCTGAGAGGACCCATGTCCTTTCTTCTTCTGAAAACTCTATAGCATCTGACTAATTTTTCTTCCCTCTTTTCTTCACCCTTTCCTTTATTACCTTCTTTCATTAAAAAAAAGAAATCACTTCACCCTATGTGCCAACACACATTGAAGAATATAAAGTTTTATGCATAACCATTATAACTATCCCTTGTCATGAGTAACTCATGATATGAAAAGAAGACAAGTAAACAAAAAATTAGAATTCAGTGTAATCAATGCTTGTAAACATAAATATAGTGCAGTAAACAATATAGTTGGAGGAAACAGTCCAGACTGGATGGGGGTATATAGTCAATGCTGGGAGAAGAGGCATATTGCAAAAAACTTAGTGAGAGATAGCAGGGTATGCTGGGAAAATTCAAGGTATTCAATGTGAATGGCTGACAGGAAGCTAAGTGAACTTAAAATTAGAATGTCATGAACGTTCCCATAGATAATGGGAAGAGTTTGAATTTTAATCTGACAACTACAGAAAAATATTGGACCACTTAAAACAGTCTTACAGAAAGGAAACAGTGAGGTGATAAGGTTTATAAAAAAAAAAAAAAAAAAAGAGAGCCAGGGTCTTGTGGCAATCCAAACATACTTAAGTTTTCTGTGAGTGCTTTTAAAACTCCCTTCATCATTTTCCTTCCTCTGCAGCTATGATTTTCTTTCTATTTTCAGATTATTCCTGAGCCAAATCTTGTTCCATTTCAGATTGCCTTCCCTTCTTTCTCTCATATTATAAGCAATCATCTCTCTCAGCATATAACTTTTGTTACTCATTTCCATATGTAATGAAAATGTTTGTAACTTCTGATATATATGCTAATCTATAGTACATCTGTGCATACCTATTATGTATATGTGAGTGTCACTATCACATCTTTAATAGACTTTCCTCATTTGTTTTTCAGATGTTGAATTTCACTTATGCTTTGATTCGTGGATGTGGCATGGAAATAGCAGCAGCAGACCTCACTCCCAGGTGGATATGAACAATAAATCAAATTACTACAAAAGCCAGGTCTGTGTTATTCTTTGGGGTACATCCACACAAAGTTTTTGGCATTGTTAAGATGTAGGTAAGGAGAAAGTGGACAACAATATTGCTGGTCCTTGGCTATTCCTAATAAATGGCCTTCATGCCCTTCACCTTTGTTCCTCCCCTCTGAACGGAGTTACTGGGGAATTCTACTGTCTCAGATTCAAATAACATCTACAATTATCAGTCCATGGGACATATCACAACAAGTAAGCTATGGAACTATGTTTCCTTGGTATTTCTTATTCCCTGTATTTTCTGGTTCTTGTAGAATCAGAAAGGAGAGAGTAATGATTTACTTCCAGTTGTGGGGCTTATTTTAATTGGCCATGTATCATAATACAAATGGAAGTATGGGATTCTCTTCTCCCTTAGAATTGTTGTCCACTGATGCAAAGCTATACTCTCAGTTGCAAAGTGCTTGGCACAATCTTGCATATTATCCATCTTGTTGTCACATATTACTACCCTAGTTAGTGTTATGAGTTAAAATACAATGAAACAAATCAGGTAAACTTACCACAATGCTCATGATTATTTTGCTGTTGTTTTTCTTAACATACTCTAACCAAAAATCTTGTAAACAGCATTCACTTGAACGTGGTTCATACCCTATGGTTTTTGCCCTTTATAATTTTCTTAGTTGAATTATTCTTTTGTCCTTTGTGAACTTGATTTATCCAATTCAGTGTTCAAATTTCAACCTCATTGCTTCTTTAATATTTGACCTTCCTCATAATAAGCTCAATTAATGGCTTTCTCTTTCATATTCGCACAGCATTACATTTTTAGTTAACAGTTATAAGTGCATCTGCTACATTTTTAGCTTCTTAAAGGGAGAAAAATATGTCTTGCTCATTATTATATATCCACCTATGATACTGAAAACACTTTAAGCCTGGCTGAAGTACAAGTTTACTTCAATATCTTGATTAAAAAATTTTTTTTCTGTAGGTAAAGGGAGTACTTAGAATGCCAAAGAGGAGATTTTTCATTGCTTTATGTATTATTTTGATAATTTACATTTTTAGGAAAAGAGACATCTGAATCAAGAAAATCAATTAAAAAACAGTTGGGAAATTAAGAAAAAATAAAATTGTTTCATGTCACAATCTAATTAGATACGAGGTCTGAAGGAAAGTGAACAGAACATGATGATTTTAAGTTTTTTTGTCTTGAATTTATACATAAGAAAAAATGATTAGTCATATGTAGGATATTTTTGTGTTTGGGACTGATATTGAGTGTAAATTTTAGTAGGTCAAATTTATGGTGCTTTTGAGAATGACGTGGACATAAAATACCTTTGGGGTTGGAGCTGAATAGGAGAAGATTGTACTGAAGATTTTTAAAAGTTATCCAGCCATAATTTTATCAAACAATATTTATCAAATATTTATTAATGATTACTGTGTACTTTTCATGGGGGATATAAGATGAATAAAGTGCTGTTCCTTGTCACAAGAGGAATTTGAGCCTGGTAAGTTTTGGTCAATAAAAACAAAATCTGTAGATTAGGTGACAATATCCTAAATAAATTAGTAGATTTAGAAAAGAAAAAGCCAAAGCATAGAGCCCTAGATATCCACACTACAAATGGGTCAGGAAAATAGGAAAACTGGCACAAATGTTTACGAATAGTGATTAAAGAAACAAAGAAGGAAAAAAGAAGGTGTGATACCCTGAGAACTAATAGAGAGAAGAGTTTCAAGAATAATGCAATCAACAGTGAAAACACCCCAAAGAGGTTAAACAATGCATAAAAGTAATGACAAATACTATTTATTCCATTCCTATAGTACATCACAAACTGGAAAAGATGTTTTATTTAACCTCAAGGCAATCTACAATAGAAGTACCATGATATCTAAATTTCAGATTAAGAAACTAAAGTTCATAGAGGATACATTTCTTCACATCACATGAATAATAAGTAGCAGATTGAAGACTCAAAGTCTAGTCTGCCTATCTTCCAAGCCCAAGATAGGTCTAAAAATAAAAAGTTAGTTGACAATTAAAAGATAACCTTGATAAAAGTGCTATAAATCAAGTAATATAGGATACATATTGATAACATCTTATTATTCAAACAAATATTTCTGAAGTGTTTACTAAAGTCTGCAACATGGACTAAATGCTGAGGATATAACAATAACCCCTACCCTTATAAATCTTAAAGACACTTAGAATCTAAGGTGAACCAAAACAAAAAATCGATAAATTAGCAAATCATTATTTAACTTCAATTATTATGTCACATATACAAAAAAATAAATACAGTGCTCAAATAAGATAGAAGTTGCTTGACATCTGAATGACAAAGAAACAATAAAGCTTAAACTCCAGATTTTTAAAAGAATTTTTTATTACATTATTTATTTTTGAGAGACAGATTACAAGTCGGGGAGGGGCAGAGAGAGAAGGAGACACAGAATCTGAAGCAGGCTCCAGGCTCTGAGCTGTCAGCACAGGGCTCGACTCATGGGTTCGAACTCACAAACTATGAGATTATGACCTGAGCCAAAGTCGGACGCTTAACCGACTGAGCCACCCAGGTACCCTCAGATTCTCTCTCTCTCTCTCTCTTTTTTAGATAGTTTATTGTCAAGTTGGTTTCCATATAACACCCACCCTCAGATTTTCTCTTAAGAATCTTGAAAGTTAATGGGAGACAAGATATCTTTTAGATCTCAAGAAAAAATTCACAGTACCAGGAGGAGTTTTAAAGACATTATTACTTACTTCCGGGTAGGGCCTAACAAAGAAGGAAAGATTAAAAGAGTAGGTAGAGATAGGTAAATTGAAAAGGAGTAGAGGGTCTCACTGGAAAGGCTAGTCTTGACTGAATGGGAACCCATTCCAAAAGAAATGCAAAAAAGAAATGAAAACCTATACAATTATAGACATGGAATCTCTGGAGGAATGGGGACTTAGCTCATCCAATGACTTCTTTTTGCCTATCATCTGCTCCATGTTAACAGTGTGGTAATGGAGTTAAGAGGAAGCTTGAATAAAGGTTTTAAAATTCCACTGAGGGAAAGGGGGCAAGGAACCAAGAAAGGAAATAACTGTTGAGTGGAATTTTGATAATATGAATCAGATTCTGTTGCACTTGAATTAGCTTCCTGTGGTACA
Organism: Crocuta crocuta; assembly: GCF_008692635.1. Taxonomy (NCBI): domain Eukaryota; kingdom Metazoa; phylum Chordata; class Mammalia; order Carnivora; family Hyaenidae; genus Crocuta; species Crocuta crocuta. The sequence continues at coordinate 403,248 of NW_027533088.1, read as the reverse complement.
AAAGACCACTAACTGATGTTTCCTTTGTTTGTAGCTGTACATTACCTGTCTTCCGTCACCTTTCTCCTGGATGGATCTGAACTGTTCTCTCAAGAAGACTAATGAGGCAGCAGAAAATGTTGTAAAATTGTGCCTTTTGGCCAGTGAACCTGTTCCTTGCTTCTTCTCAATAAGAAAAGAAATTCAGGATGCTAATTTTTAAGATGTTTCTCTGACAATCATCCCCTATGTATGGCCAAGATGTATAAAAAGATGGTAAAAAAAAAAATTCTGGGAACGTTTGTCTGTAGCTCAAACAATTTTTTTCCCACCAAAAAATCTGTTTATATAGAAGGAGTTCATGGATTTGAGAATGCATGAGGTAAAACTTCAGAAGCTCTGGTGTATTTCCCTGTCCTTCCTTTCACACTACTATTCTATGCTTTCCTAGGACACTAAGGAATGGAGGGAAGATATAAAAACAAAGTCAAATCATGGTCAAGGATATCACCATTTGCAATATAAAAAAAATGAGACTCAGGATGACCAAATGATTTATTGTCCAAACTAGAGCACTTTGAGAATAAAAGGAAGCATTACAGATAATTATGCCAAGATGCCGGGCATAAGTCAGACAAGTCCTGGGCAACCGCAGATTACTCAGTGACCTCTTGGGTGAAATTGGTAATGAAAGACTCAGAAGTAGCTTTGGGCCCTAGACAGTTGAGGGTTCTGGTGAATTCTTACCATAATGTAAGGTGTCCCCATAGTTATTGTCATTTTGACCTCTTTTAACTAAAATAGTTTAACAAGAAAAGACTACATTTTAGCAATAAAAGATTGAACTTATGAGGTAACTCGTTTACAAAATAAAGCACACTTAGGGGCACCTGGGTGGTTCAGTCAGTTAAGTGTCCAATTTCGGCTCAGATCATGAACTCATAGTTCGTGAATTTGAGCAGCCAATCAGGCTCTGTGCTGACAGCTCAGAGCCTGGAGCCTGCTTTTGGATTCTGTGTGTCTCTCTGTCTCTGTTCCTCCCCCACTCACACTCTGTCTCTCTCTCTCTCTCTCTCTCTCTCTCAAAAATAAATAAACATTAAAAAATTAAAACACAAAACAAAATAAAGCATACCATCGGGTTTTTTTGTTTTTGTTTTTGTTTTCTCGTTACAGGTTTGGACCCCAATAAAGATTCCAAGTGTTGAAAATAGTGAAGTATGCAGAATTCAACAGAAATGAAATGGTTGGAAAATTATTGCTCTAGGTAGTTATATTCATGAAAATAAAGTAGCTATATTAAATTCTCAGTTGTAGCTGAATGCAAACACTCCTAGTCTGCTGTAATGGTGTGCAACACGAAGGTGATCCTGTAAGCTGAAACTCTGCAAACTCATTCTCAGAATCCAAAGGAAAAATTTTGATTGTGTTGCAACCTTTAAAACTCTTCTGCCAAAACATTAAAAACTTCTTACTGCTGATTAGAAATGTGCAAGGAAATGAAAAAAAAGGGAAAATTAATATTATGTAATATATTGGAATTTAAAATATTAGAAACATTGAGGATTAAAGTGGCTTCTTTCATTTATCAAGAGAAATAAGAAGAATGGTACAACTTCTTTTGATACAACTTAACTGTATACATTAGGCATCTTTTCCAACAGTTCCTTTAAAGTGAAGGTTTTTTGCTGGCATCACTTACTTTAGGCAGCTTCATCTCCCTCAGAACAGCTCCTTTACTCATTTATGCCAAGAAATTGTCTTCAGCAAGTTCCTCAGTTCTTCAGTAAGTTCTTCAGTAAGTTAAGAGTCCTCTGAGATTCTGAAATGATGCAGTATCGACATTCTCACAGTCAGCTATTTCTTTATTATTATTATTATTATTTTAATATTTTTGTTATTGAAGTATAGTTGACAACTGTTTGATATTTAACTCTATTTGGATTTAATTTGCATTCTGCAAAGTTATTCACACATGTGGAAAAAGCTCTTGTCTATTATGTGAATATCCTGTTACTTCCTTCCAAGATGTTTGAAATTTTTCAGCTGCATGCTTTTATACTATTACTTCTAAAACTTGGCTAAAGAAGTTTCATGATCTCCAATTGCAGTGTCAATAGTCTGTCCAAAAGTCCATCTCTAAGATTTTGAAAGCTTAAGTAACTCCTTAGATTAATGAAGTTGTGTTTGGTGGTAAAAGCAAATTTTCACATTTTCTCTCAAGACCCTAAGAGAATCTGGGTGATCTAGAACATTATCTAGCAGTAGCAGTGCTTTAAAAGGTAAATTATCTTGGGTAAAGTATCTCTACAACTGAGAAACACAGAAGGTAAACTACTGTATGTTTAACTATCAATATGTAAACAGAATAAGTGATTCTTTTTTTTTTTATTTTTTTAAAATGTTTTATTTATTTCTAGGAGAGAGAGAGAGAGAGAGACAGCGTGAGCAGGGGAGGGTCAGAGAGAGAGGGAGTCACAGACTCTGAAACAGGCTCCAGGCTCTGAGCTGGCAGTCAGCACAGAGCCCGACGCGGGGCTCGAACCCACGAACCGCGAAATCATGACCTAAGCGAAAGTCGGACGCTTAACCGACTAAGCCACCCAGGCGCCCCAAGAATAAGTGCTTCTTAATGAGCACGATCGTGGACAGATCTTGAAAGAAGGGACATGATTGGTCACTGATTATAATGAGCATCTGTAACTTATGTCGCAGCAACATTTATACTTTATGCAATTACTCACAACATATTGTAGTAAATGAAAACTGAACTGTGTTGTTGGGGGACTGGTGTTATTTAAGTGAACCAAGGTCCCTGAAATCTGTCGTATAGGAACCATGCAAAATGAGAACTATCTGTGCTTCCAATACAGTTAGGTACTGCATAATTTGAGTACCTCCATTGACCCCTGTAAATTATAGCAATTTTTAAGTTCAATTAATACCTATATCTCATTAATATGTTTGTTTCAGGAGTAGAATTTAGTGATTCACCACTTACATATGTTAACACCCAGAGAACAAAGAGAAAACTCTGAGTGAATTAGAATGGTAGAATATTTCCTTAAAATGCTAACAAAATAGTGATTCTATATTTTTTGTACTCACCAAAATGTGTTTATCACCATTCTTATTTAACATTGCCTCAGTATTCTAGCAAGTAAAACAGAGAAAAATGAAAAGATTAGTGACAATTGATTATAAATGACAAAATATTAACTGTGGATTTATATAAAAAGTGACCTTGAAAAAAATGACTGAAGATTATGTTGGCCAATCTCATGACAAATAATCATGACATATACCTTATTATATACAAACTAAAAAGGCTGTTAGGAAAGCAAATTGCTCTAATGAGAGAAAAGGTATTGTCCAACATAACAAATATATAAAACTCATATGAAAAAAGTAATAAGGGATATGAAATGATGAGGACTTAAGATTGTAGTAAAAAGTGCCAAGATGAACAAAAAGAGTAATAATTTATTTTTGGATAGAAATTTCAGTGTCTAAAAGTATTACTCCTCTCAGATCCATCAATCAAAATAAAAATTCTGGAAAATATCCGTTCAAATTAATATTACTTTTTCAATTTTTTATATGTAAGAAAATTGAATTCTTTAGGATGTAATCCCATGTGGATTCTGGCTAAGAAGGGGACTAGTTTCATTAACATCACGTGTATTTCCTACCATTTTCTAGAGCAAACAAGTGTTATTTCTGATATTTAAAAATAAGTTCAGGGCACTGGGGTGGCTCAGTTGGTTAAGAATCTGACTTCAGCTCAGGTCATGATCTCGCAGTTTGTGAGTTCGAATTGTGCATTGGGCTCTGTGTTGATAGCTCAGAGCCTGGAGTCTGCTTCGGATTCTGTGTCTCCCTCTCTCTCTGTCCCTCCCCTGCTTGTGCTCTGTCTCTCAGTCTCTAAAATAAATAAACATTAAAAAAATTTTTTAACTAAAAAGGCAATTCCTAAAAAAAGTACCTAACTAAAGTAAATAATCAGTGATATACTAATTTTGCAGCAAAAGCACCAAGTTAAGAATTATTTTAAGTGATATTAAAATACAGTATTTGACTGTACCTGCCTGATGAGATATGCCATAAGGAAGAAAATGAAAGAATCATGAATTTACTGAATATTTGCAATGAGAAGTAAGATAGAGAAAAGGCCAGATATAATCTGATTTGTCTAACAAAATTGGCATGATTGAATTTTCTGGGTATTTTAGGGGACTTGAAAGTTAGGTCAAATTATAGATAAATGAAAGATATATTTTTGCACATTTAATTTTTGTTCCAGTCAAAATTTGATTCTGCTGCTTTTGCAAATGCAATCCTTTACAATCATAGAAGATTAAGGTATTATTACCACACATGCTTTATTCTAGTAATGCTAGGACACTTTATTAGAAAATATATTCATAGATATGATTGTACTTCAAGACCTGTGATCGAACAAAACACTTTCCTTCAGGACTACTGAAGTGTCCTTCACAATTGTGATAATAATAACCACAAAAATATAACATACTTATTACGATTTTGCTCGCCAGTTACAATGTGGTGGTTTCTTCCCCATACCACCAAGCAGTTGGACACCAGCTGGGTGTTCTACAATTCAACTCAATTCTTTTCTGTTTTCTTTTCTTTTTTCTTTTCATTTCCTTTCTTTTCTTTTCTTTTCTTTTCCTTTCTTTCCTTTCCCTGTCCCTTTTCCTCTCCCCTCCCCTCCCCTCCTCTCCCCTCCTCTCTTCCCCTCCACTCCCCTCCCCTCCAATCCCCTCCTCTCCTCTCCCCTCCTCTCCTTTTTCTTTTCTTACTCAATTCTGACACTATCTGTCCTGAGGTATCATCAGATCCCACAGGTTAAGGGCTCAGTCCCACAAGACTATAAATCAAAGGTTGCCTCAATCCCCTTATTGGGTTCCAATAAACTTGTTGGAGTGGTTCACAGAGCTGGGGAAATCAGTTTATTTGCTAGCTTACTGGTTTATTACAAAGACTATTAAAAAATACAAATCAACAACCAGACGAAGAGATACATGGGGGCAGGTCCCAAACAAGCGAGCTTCTGTTCCTGTGGCATGTGGGCTTGGGGCCAGGCGTAGTGGCCCTCAGAAGCTTTCAGACTTACCAACCTGGAAGCTCTAGAACTCCTTTCCTTTGGGATTTTACAGACACTTCACTGCATTGGCAGTCTTAATTAAATCATTGACCATTGGTAGATTCAATCTCCAACCGGAAATCAGGGGTGGGACTGAAAGTTCTAGCCCTCTTTTCTTGGTTGGTTTCCCTGGCAACCACCCACCCTCTTCTCCCCCTCTCCCCCACCAGCCCAGGGGATTTCCTCAAGTCAACTTATTAACATAAACTCAGTCAGGCCTTCCTGGTTGAAAGGGACTTGTTACAAATAACAAAATACCTATTTTACCTTTACAGCTTTGAAGTGGCTTGATTTCAGGAACTGCGGACAAGAGACCAAATGTTATAATAAAAGATGTTTCCATTGTTTCCACTTAGGAAATTCCAAGGAGTTTAGGAGCTGTAAGCCAGAAACTGTAGATGGAAGACCAAAATACATATTATTGTAAGGCCACAAGTCTAAACGTCTAAACCAAACTGACTCCGTGACAGGCTTTAAGTTTCCCCTCTAAACTAGAAGGCCTGAGTTTCGGCTTCCCGGAAACTATCAGGCAGTGACACATTGCCCGAGGCAGGAGTAACCACCCTTGCAACACCCCATCAGGAAAGTCCAGCGACCACCCTCCACATTGTTAAGGGAGAGGCCTGGAGATAGAAACTATAGATAGGACCCTGTTACCTAATGTTAAAGTTAACCCATTAGTCGCCGAATAAGACCCTACGCTCGCTCTGTGATTGGTTAAATTTAAAGGTACTCTAAACGTTGTAATTGGATCCCGCCAAAAGTAACGAATACTCTAGACAATGTGTATGGTCAAACCCGCTGTCAATGATGTTGAATAATTATGATTGGATCACTGTTCCCATGTCACAACTTCTGTAACTCCCCGTCACAAACCCCATAAAAACCCGACTCTGCCCTTGTTCGAGGCTCTCAGCACAGATCCACGGCGCTGGTGAAGTCTGTGAGCCTGAGCTCGATCCCGTAATAAAGCCCTTTGCCTTTGCATGCGTGACTCGGTCTCCCTGGTGGTCTCTGGTTGGTGAGGATACTGCGATCTGGGTATAACATTATAAACCACAGTATCGCACTTAAAAATAATATTCATGAAAAATGTGCATTAACAAACTGTAAGTTTCTAAAGGCATTTCCAGTTTCTGGTAATGACGGACCAGGTTAGTCATAAAAATCTGAGAAATACTAAAAGCTAACTAAAAATTTAAAAATTCTTAAAAGTAACAGTAAAGGGACTTCAGTCATACGTAAGTGAAGTGTGACTGATCACTTTGATCATAAAACTGCCAATGAAGTAGGCACTTTACAGTCCTACAGCATTTCACACTATAGATAGATAACTAATGCCTGTTTGAAATGCTCTCATCTTTAACCTCCCATATTATTGTCGCATTGCTTTTTGAGTCCTTTTCAATCTCTTTGGACTCTATCTCTTTCTCTCTCTCCACTGTCTTTCTTTGAAGTTCTACTTTAGACCTTCCTCTTTTTACATCTGCTCTTTTCTTCATATGCCAGCTATATTAACATTTATTTAAATGCGGATGAAGCCCACATCATTATCACTCCTAACCTCCAGAGCAAGCTTTTTATCGACCCCATTGAACAGTTTTCTCTGATTAACCCAAAAATACACTAGACAAAATAAAGATAAATTTATTATATCAACTCCTATTTATCAGTGTAGAAATAATGGAAGCATTGTTTCCTACCTCAATTTTACCCTCTCCCTTAGTAAAACCAAATAATTTCTATTTTAGAAACTTTATTCTATTCTTGCAGATCTATCCCATTCTCCACCTTAGCTTATTCTAGGTCCTCATCTCCTCTTACCACCAATAATGCAGTTTTTCATGTCTCCACCAAGCTAACTCCTATGTATTAGATTAATATTTCTTTAAAACATGAGAAATTTCCAATCCCTAAGCAATGTGTTTCATTAAATATAACCTAATTTTTAGTATGTTTTATAAGGACTTTAATTATATATCATGACATCAATACATAGAACTATGTCAAAACATATTAAGTCGTATAAATGTCCATGATCTGACATTGCTTCATAAAATAAGCTCCTATCATGCTTACTTTTCTAAAATCCACCAGATACCTTATATCCAAGCCTTTGTCTATGTTGCTCCTTGCAACATACTATATTTAATATTACATTTTATATTTGCCTGACTAATTCCTAATCATCCTTTCACACCTAGTGAAAGTGATTTAATGTTATTTGAACAGTTCAAAATCATGCAGCCAATCAAAATAAACTTAAATCTCATTATTAATGCTTGAAAGAAGATACAGTGATGAAACAGAAAGAAAAAAATACTATATTTCACTTTTAGTTTCTAAATAAAGAAGGAAGATTTTTATATATTTTAATTTTACATATCTATCTTCCCTCCATCTAATTCAGGCAATCTGTTTGTTGATTAAAAACAAATACCTAGATACAATTTTGGTTGTTAATACTTGAATTCTTAAGAATGAGAAATATAGGATATCCATTCAAGTTTGGTCCAGAAAATATTTGCAATGTTTGCTTCACTCAGTCTAGTAGAATCCTTTAGAAATACTTGTGGTTTTTCCAAGAATGGTTAAGACATTTACTCAAGGTATTATGAAATTTGGGAGGGTTAGCACAGAAGATGTATTTGATGACTCAATCGTTTTCTCACAACAACTATCTTAATTTTGTCTGCATATAGTTTAGAATAAGTAGAGAAAAGAACAAATATTTAAAGCTAGATTAAAAGGGAACATGCAAACCAATTTTTGGAAATGAATTTGTATTGCTTTCCAATACTTGTCTGCATATAGTTTAGAATAAGTAAAGAGAAGAACAAATATTTAAAGCTAGATTAAAAGGGTATAAGCAAACAAATTTTTGGAAATGAATTTGTATTGCTTTCCGATACAGTAAGTGAACAAAATAATTTTCTTTGGTGTATTAAAGTACAAAGTTTTAATATAAGAGATTGGAAAGAATAGTTTTCTTTTCTTTCTTTTTCTTTTCTTTTCTTTTCTTTTCTTTTCTTTTACAGATTAGAAAGGTTTATACTTAATGACAATGCAATTAACGAAATGGGCCAGTGTGATATTCTGTGGAAAGTAAAGGTAATCATTATTTCTGCAAACTAAATTATGACATGGGCCTTGGGAGTTGATATGGCCCTGAAGTAGAACAGTGGAAGCGTGTTCCTGGCTTTGTCAGCTGAAAGCAGACTGCCTCTGATTGGTCTTATTGATGGGAATAAAGAAAATGACATAGCTAGCTGCACTCTAAACACCGGGGGGTGTATTGAATTTGCTGAAGCAATGAAACCACATCTGGTACAGCAATTGCTGTTGGAATAGTCATCACCAGATGGTTACAAAACCCTTGGTCATTCTCTAAGATCCATCTATCTTCTCCACGATCCAAATAGGAAGAATGAAATGGGAATTACCACCCCTGCATTTTTTAAGTCCTTGATGGTGGGTGGCACTGATCTGTGGAATTCTTCCAGAAATGTGGTGTTATTTTTGGTTTATTGTTTCCTATGTTCTGGCAGTTTTAGTAGCTTCCACCATAATAGCCCTAACTCCACAAGTCCGGGAACCTATGTGGGGAGTTGGCCAGCTGCTGAGTATATCTATTCCAATCGTACTTTGCAGAAAAGGAAAATAACCACAGGATGGGTTTGGAGACCCACCAAGTCCACTGTGAGAGGGATCTGATCTAAAACTCCATTGGTCATCTGACCTGTATAAGCCCCTACTCTGATTGGTGGGCTACAGTGACATTTTGGCTCTCCTGGAATTAGTTCTGAGCCAGTGTCCAATAGTCTTTGAAAGCTCTGATTATTTCATTTTGTGTAATGTACAGCAGTTACCCTAGTAAAAGGCTGTAGGTCTCATTGAGGAAGGATGGAGAAAAGATTAACAGTATAAATTTTATACAGCATACCAAAATCCTTCCTCATGGAGACCCAGACTCCTCTTCATTCTGGATCTGTAAACTGGCTTAAGTCTGGGAATTGATTAAAGAGCCATGACTCTATGTTTTAATGATTCAGGTTACACTTTGGTTCACTTGATCTAGAAGTTTTCTGCTTATGCTGATCGAGTGAGGACTTAGTAGCCTTCCCATCTATTTCACTTCTAGGAACACCTTAATTGTGCAAGGTCACAGATCTATGTGAGTCACAGTATTCTAATGGCTGCTTTGGCTCTGCTTTCCATTATAGTAACCACGCTCAGCTTTCCTTTGCACCATTTGGCCACTGCCACTTTGGATCCAATTAACTCCCTGGCTTTTATTCCCAACTCAGTGATTGCAGTTCCTACAGTAAGTCTAGTTTACAGAGAAGAGTGATCTAAGAGTTCTTCAAGGATGCTGGAAGCTCCTCTCACAAATTGATCTCTCATGGTGAAGAGTATGTCTTCAGACCCTCCAAATGTGGGTGAGTTGGTTTTAAATAACAAATCAACTCTAACATTCCAAACTTCTTCAACTTTTGGATCTCTTTCAATACATTAAACCAAAGCAGTTCTAGTATTTCCAGATTGCTCACTATGGGCACCTTTTGGTTCATATTTTAGTCAGCCAATTAAACAAATTGTTAGGGTCCTTCCTAACGCCCCAAGCTGAAATATTAAATGCAGGATCTCTGCTTAATGAGCTCATATTAATAAATCTGGCCCAATCCAACTCCATGTTTCTTTCACCTCATGGTGAAATTCCACAGCCTTAGTATTCATTCCCACACATGTTCCCCAGATTTTCATCTGTATAAATTAGAAAACTCAAGAAGTTCTTTTGAAATAGAGCTCACCTTCTCACGAATCCCACTTTATACATCCACCTTTAGGGACATTCTGGGACTTGAGTCTTGTTATAAATTTAGCAGTAAAGAAGAATGAAATGGAGATCCTGAGGATAATAAGAATTGTCTTGCAAAGCAACTGTCTCAGGGAGTCTGTGCACCTTCCTCAGTGTTGAAGGATTAATCCTCTCAGAAGGGGATAGAGCAGGTACTTCCACTGGGAGTGAAAGGCTGCTCCTTTTGGAGATGGGGAAATCTCTTCCAGTGGTAAATAAGATTCATCAGAATTTAGAGGCTCAAAATCCCCAGCTTCACCAGGATATTCCCACATGTCCACATTGCAACTTTCAGGACCCCATTCTTCCTCACTTAATGCTCTCCCTTTAACAGTAGATACTGTGTGAAACTGGGAGCTCAATATCTGTAGTAACTCAATCATAGGATGAGATTCTAGATGATTTTCAGCAATCTCAACCAAGCAGCTAGAGAATAGAAAGGCGTCCTTCATGGCATACATAAGATTTTTAGATCATTTATGCAGCAATTGAGTTGGAAGTTCAAATCCCTAGCTCATCCTTTTCATTCTCCACTTTGTCCAGTACAAACAACCAGTTTCATTATATTTTAGTTTGCTAAAAAAAAATGCATGAAACTATCATACTCATCCAGCTTCTTGTTGTTTTTTTTTTAAGTGGTTGACGAATGAGCGGCGCCTGGGTGGCTTAGTCGGTTAAGCGTCCGACTTTCGACTTTCGCTTGGGTCATGATCTCACAGTTCGTGGGTTCGAGCCCTGCGTCGGGCTCTGTGCTGACTGCCAGCTCGGAGCCTGGAGCCTGTTTCAGAGTCTGTCACTCCCTCTCTCTCTGATCCTCCCCTGCTCACGCTGTCTCTCTCTCTCCTAGAAATAAATAAAACAATTAAAAATATATATATGTTCATATAAGTGGTTGACGAATGAGTATCCAGTGGTGATGTTTTGCATATCTATGTCCACATCCCACCGTGGACTATCAATGACCTCTTTACAATTGGAAATAGTCATTAGTGTCTTTAAATCTAATCAAATTAAGAGCGGGTTTCAGAAACTCCAGAACTCATTCAGAAACTTTATCTTCAACATTCTATTTCTCTTAACCAGTTTCAGTACCAAAACCTCTATTAGTCAGGGCTCTCTGGAGAAACAGAATCAATAGGATATAGATGCAAGAAATTGTTTCATATAATTATGGAGACTAAAAAGTGTCAAGATATTCAGTTGGCAAGCTAGAGACCCAGGAGAGCCAGTGTTGTAAGTTTCAGTCCAAGGGAAGGAAATAGCTGATGTTCTAGCTTGGCAATCGAGCAGAAGAAGTTCCCTTTTACTCAGCCTTGAAAAAAAATTCTAGTCTTGAATTGATTGGAGGAGGCCCACTCACATTAATGCAGCCAATCTACTTTCCTCAGGCCACCAATTAAATTATTAATCTCATCCAGAAACACCCTCACAGACACACCCAGAATAATGTTTGACTAAATGTCTGGGTGCCTCCATGGTCCAATCAAGTTAACACATTAACTTAGCTATCACAACTGACCATGGAAAATATCATTATTGCTGTTACGATTGTTAATGTGGGTTATTTACTTAGAAAGTCGCATCTTTTCTCAATAGTTTTAGAGCCTTTAAAGACTTGTGAGTCACAGGAGGAATAATATCTGGTTAGTAGAATACACTCTCAATCAACAATTATTATGTTTCTATGTCCCAGGAGATAGAAAACACAGAACTGGGAACCAATGGTGGAAATAGGATTGGCCCCGTTTACCACTGCTACCAGCGGTTTGGGGAATTTGTGCTTATATAATTTCAACTTTAAGATATGCAGATCTAAAAGCCTTGGTTTTCAGAGTGGGAACACTTTCATCAGCCAAACAATCAGAATCTCATTAAAGTGTAAGCAATGGCTGTGTGTCTGGGGCTTTTATGCCAAGAGCCCAGCAGGAAAAGAAATGAGTCACAATCCTGACAAAGTTAATTAAGTCTGATTACCAGGAGAACGTAGGGCTGTTGCATAAGAGGGAAGGTGAAGCATATGTTTGTCACCAAGGTGACCCACTAGGATATCTCTTGAATGTTCCCTGCTAAACTTTGACAGTTAATACATAAGTTCAGAAGAAATGATCTGAGAAGAACATGGCAGCCGGAGTTTTAGATACCTTAGCGATGAGTATTGTGGTCACCCCATTAGGTGACCTAGACTAGTTGAGAGCAGAGTCAAGGGTGAGCAGAATCTACAATGGGTAGTGAGGTAAGAAGGTAGTAAATGTTAGTTGCAACTTGAAGACCAGCTTCAATGACAGGGTGAAGAGTTTGTCTCACTAGTAAATTTCACCAAGAAAAGAGATTGACCAGAATACTGGAGTAGCTAGTCCCAAAACACTTTTGTAGTAACCAAGCAGATCTAAATAGTGCAAGAGTAGATTGCAGCAGATGTTCTAGTGGGCTGCCCGAATACCCTCTTTAGGACTGAGGTATTAACTTCCCAAGCTCCTGGAAATGTTGGCAACAGAATTCTCTCAGTTGAGTCTTTTTCCTGGGAATTAATCTCTGCCAAAGGGAGTCACCCTCTCAAGACAGCCTATGTCAAATGACTGGGTAAGCTGGGGGGTGGGGGGGAGGTTGGCGGTATGCAGATCCAGCCCTTTTGCTTCAAGAAGTGCAACTTTGAAGGACCACCCTAGCCCCAGGATTCCCCATGGGATCAGCGGGGGCCTCTGCTGCAACTGCATTGTGTGGATGGATAACTTCTCCCTTTACCCAGAGCTGCTTTCCTCACCCTCCGTGTCTTCATTTTCAAAAGTATTTAGGATTAAAGCCTCTACACAGAAATCTCAGAATTTCAGAGTCTATTTCCTAAGGAATCCTATATATAAAACTAACTAAAATGATTGCGTTATTGACGCATTTACTGTTGTTTTTAGGAGGATAAAAACATTCTGTCACATCATGACTCTAGCTGCTTCCATTTACTTAATTCACACTACACTCACTCTTTTAGTTATTCAGTATCCATCCATTCCATAAACAAGCATGCTTTAACTGCAGAAACAATTATGCCTGAGATTACACAATAAATAATGGACTTCTGGGTTTTGGTATGTCGCATATGGAGGTTGAAAATTATCCCTTCCATCCATACAACAACAAAAAGAAGCTAAATAAATTGAAAATAAGTAACTCTTCTTCAACCCATGAGGGAACTGAGGTCACAGGTCACTATACTGTACATTGAAGAGACAAAAAAATGGATACAGAGAATTTAAGTTTATAGGAGCAGAGTTCCAGGAATAGAAAAATCCACAAGAACTGGTCTAGGATAGGAAAACCCCAAATGTAATTGAGAAATTTGTGGAAAGAGGATTAAAAGAAGGCTCCGCAAAGAGAATGACAGTTCATCCGAACAGCATCAGCAAATTGAGTGGGTTCTGCCAATCAAACATTTCCCAAAAACCAGTCTCTCCATTAGGTTAAAAATAGTTCCTATCCCTTCTAAATTGTTTGCCAGGCAGCTTGGATGTCTCTGTTTCTTTTCTTTCTTTTAAAAATTTTTTTTAATGTTTTATTTATTTCTGAAAGAGAAAGAGAGAGACAGTGTGCACAGGGGAGGGTCAGAGAGAGAGGGAGATACAGAATCTGAAACAGGCTCAAGGCTTCAAGCTGGCTGTCAGCACAAAGCCCAACATGGGGCTCGAACCCACAAACCATGAGCTCATGACTTGAGCTGAAGTCAGATGCCTAACCAACTGAGCCACCCAGGTGCCCCATGGATGTCTCTTGTTTCCTTAGAGTTGGCTACTGGTATTTTATTTTGTTCCTTTGATGGGATCATGTTTCCCTGATTCTTCACAATCCTAATAGCCTTGACTTGGTGTTTATACATGTGAAGGAGTCACTTCTTCCAGACTCTATAAACTGGCTCTGACAGGGAAAGGCCTTCAGGCATTATCCCTACTAGAGATCCTGGGAGGGCCTGGTGCCAGGGACCATAAGCAGGTAGCCCTGGAGACTGGGTCCTTGAGCGGGTTGGCCTGATGCCTGGATCCACAGCCAAATGGCCTGAGGCTAGCGTGGATCTGGATCCTGGATCTGTAAAGATGGGCCTGGAGCTTGGGTCCACAGGGACTGGCTGGGAGACTGGGTCTGCAGGGACTGACCTGATGCTAAGAGCTTGGAGCCTGAGTCTGTGGGAGCAGCCTGGTCCCAGAGTCACTTTGGAAGAGGCTGGCAGATGGGTCCATGACAGCTGGCCTGGAGCCTGGGTCTTTTGGAGAAGGCCAGAGTCTGGCTTCACGGGGCTGCATCGGAATAGTCCCAACCTGACACTAGAGTTCATGACCAAGTCAAATCCCTTTTCTCTCCTTCCCTCATGGGAGAGCTCCCAGGGCGAGAGGGTCTCTCTTGGCATTGCACTTCCTGGGCACAGGGAGGGCTGATGGGTACAGAGCGAGGCTCTCCTTCTTACTCCCATCAATGCCTCTTTTCTTATTTCCATGCTTCCTCCTATAATCTCTCACCCTGGAATCGATAGTACTCGTGAAGATGTTTTTATGAGCGGATGGTTGTCAAATTAGCATTGCTGTTAAGGGACAAAGAACCTCCTATTCTGCCATCCTGCTAATGTCTCTTCATCTGTTAAATTATTAAAGAGAGATTGTTTTCCTAAAATATTTGAAGTTCACAGGTCTAGTGGTTTAAGCACCTGTCACAGATTAACCAGAACTGACATGAAGCTGAAAGTAAAAATTACTTGCTGCTTTGTTTCTCTTTCTTTTACTTCTTATCTCAAATAACAATATGTTTGAGTTCTGTGTTATGTCTGCTAAGTGCCAAACGGGTGTAAAATGAAATGTTATGAGTTCTGAGAATGTCTTCTTTTTTTCTTTTTTTCTTCTTTTTGGAAATACAAGTATATAATGAAATTAGCGATTGAATCACCGCTAGTGTAGTGATATTTTATAAATTTACTGATGTTCGCTGGTGAGGGGTACATTTTTGAAGTCTCACTTTTCAGCTGGTGAAGATTGATCCTATGCTCTAAATGCTAACCCTTCCTCTGGCTGAATTAGGATATAATAAAAACATAAATGATATTTTTGTAGCTTTTTGTATACTTCAGTGTTCTCATAGGTCTGAGTGTTTTGATGGAGAAAGTTCCTTATTATTGGCACATCATATTTTTGCAACCATTTCTTTTTTTATGGCATTTTAGAAAAAAATGTTTATTTTTGAGAGAGAGACAGACAGACAGACTGACAGAACATGAGCAGAGGAGGGGCAAAGAGAGAGGGGGACATAGAATCCGAGCAGGCTCTGAGTTGTCAGCCCAGAGCTCAATGCAGGCCTCAAACTCACAGACTGTGTTATCATGACCTGGGCTGAAGTCAGATGCCCAACTGACTGAGCCACCCATGCACCCGCTAAAGGCATTTTTTATAAGTGTCTATTTATTTATTTTGAGAGAGACAGAGACACCGTGAGTGGGAGAGGAGCAGAGAGAGAGGGAGGGAGAGTATCCTAAGCAGGCTCCACATTGTCAGCTCAGAGCCTGATGCAGGGGTTGAAGCCAAGAAACCATGAGATCATGACCTGAGGAGAAATCAAGAGTCAGTCGTTTAACTGCCTGAGCCACCCAGGCACCCCTTTTGGAACCATTTCTGATGGTGTCTTATTTGAGCTATGAAATTACTTGTACAACTTCACTAATTCTGTTGGTTAATTTTAAGTGGCCTAATGCAGTGTTAGTCTTAAAACAACAATGATAATAATAATAACAATAATGTAATAACAGGACCCATTTCAGAGGCTTCTGGACAAGTCAGGGGAAAGTGTAGGAGCCCAACAGTGGCCACGAGAGAGAATGGTTAAGGAAGCGGGGAAGTGCCTGCAAACGGGACTCTCTGCTTGGGCAGAGCATGCTTGCAAACAGGGTGTTCTGCTAAGAAGCCTGCACACAATATCCAAGGTTAATGATCCACTCGCATTTGAGGGAACATGCCCCCTTTAAGAATAAGGAGGATGCTGGAGTTCTGGGTAGGCTTCTTAGTAAACATGCTGTGGTCACTTCCTCCTTTTGCTTCCCCCTTCTTGGAATATGCTTGGCCTTTTTGGTAAAAGAATGCATTTCTTAGATTTTGGGATGTGTCCAGCTACCGGTGTATAAAAAATAAACTGCAAGAGGGCTCGGGGAGCTTCTCCTTCCGGCCGGAGTTGTGTCTTTGTCTGTCTGTCTTTTGTGTGACTTTTCTTTGTGTCATTTCATTCGCTACAGGAAAGCCTTTACAAAATTAGTCATGAGAAGTTCTGTGATACTCCTTAGAGGGCTATCTAATAAAATTATCTCAATGGGTTTTAAAAAAATGTTTTATGTGTATTTATTATTGAGACAGAGAAACAGAGCATGAGTGGGGGAGGGTCAGAGAGAGAGGGAGACACAGAATCTGAAGCAGGCTCCAGGCTCCGAGCTGTCAGCACAGAGCCTGACGCGGGGCTCAAACCCATGAACCGTGAGATCATGACCTGAGCCGAAGTCAGATGCTTAACTGACTGAGCCACCCAGGTGCCTATCCGGTGGGTTTTAATGAATCATAAAGAGCATATATTTTAAAAAGAGGCTTCTTGGATATCATTT
Source organism: Crocuta crocuta (assembly GCF_008692635.1). Lineage (NCBI taxonomy): Eukaryota > Metazoa > Chordata > Mammalia > Carnivora > Hyaenidae > Crocuta > Crocuta crocuta. The sequence continues at coordinate 386,631 of NW_027533088.1, read as the reverse complement.
CCAACCCTGACGATTACATCTCTGTGCCTCATCTCTATCCTTATAAAACTGGGGAGAAGGGACAAGATGGCGGAGAAGTAAGGAGCTCCGTACTTGCACTCGCGCCCATACATCACACGGAAAAGATCTGAGGCCATTGGAAACCTTACAAAACCTGAGAGATTGGGAGACAAAGGACACAGAATCCACTGAGAGAGCCTTCTAACGTGAGTGCGAACCGGGGAAGATAAAATCGGGCCGGGATCGGAGACTCCAGGGTGGGAGGCGATCCCCCTCTACCCTCTACGGGGAGTGAGAGGGGAAAAGGAGAGAGTCCGAAACAGAAAAAGCCCCGCTCGGGGCATAGAAAGACCGTACTTGCCAAACACCTGCACGCCAGGTCCCCTTGCGCCAACTGGTCCCGGGGGGGCTGAGCGCACAGACCGCTGCTTTGTGCTGCTCCTGGAGGCAGGACTTCAGAGCAGCGGCGCGCCTGCCGCCATTGTAGCTCCCGGGCGGCTGGGGCCCCTGAAAGGGCCGCGCGGACACCGGGCGTCCTCGCTCCCGGCTGGNAACCCAGTAGGAGAAGAGAAATAGTAAAAATAGAGCAGAAATAAACAACATAGAGACCAAAGAAACAATTGAAGAATTCAATGAAACCAAGAGTTGGTTTTTTGANGAGGCAAACCATGAGAGACTCTTGAATGCTGACAAAAACTGAGGACTCATGGGTGTGGGGGGGAGGAGGGATGGGCATGGAGGAGGGCACTTGTGGAGATGAGCACTGGGTGTTATGTGGAAACTAATTTGACAATAAACTATTTGTAAAAATAAATAAATAAATAAAATAGAATAAAATGGAAAAAAAAGAAATACAATTGTATATTTTTATAAAGTAAAATTTTATAGAATGTGGCATGTAGATAAATGTTTCAAAGATGTATGATAGATGTTTATATGGTTTATACTTCAAAGCATCAGTAGTATACATTTGTACTAGTTTGACAAAATAGTTTAATGAATAGTATATTTTCTACCCAAGCCAATCTAGAAGAATTCTATCTTTTAGGAGGTATTTTTAATTCTACTTGTGTATGTGCATGTATGAATATTATACATATATTCATATATATGACATAATTGGCTCAGAAAACAATTTACATACTCACACCCACAAATAGTTAAAAATAGTACTTGTGTATTTAGCTTCCCTCCAAAATTATATAGATAAGTTTTTTGTCACCTAGAGAAGAATATTTTGTGAGGCTGGAAGTTCCCAAGAAGTTTGTGTCTCTTTAAAATATTTCACTTTTAAGGGAACCTGGGTGGCTTAGTCGGGTAAGTGTCCAACTCTTGGTTTCAGTTCAGGTCATCATCTCACAGTTTGTGGGTTTGAGCCCCATGTTGGGCTCTGTGTTGACAGCGCAGAGCCTGCTTATGGTTCTCTCTCTCCCTCTCTCTCTGCCCCTCCCCCGCTCACTCACTATTTCTCTCAAAATAAATAAATAAACTTAAACATTTTTTTAAAAAAGAAAAATGTTATAAGATATTTAATTTTAGAAGGGCCTTACTTCTCTCTCCAGCTCTCTCTCTTTGTGGTTCCTCTTCCCCTCCTTTCTTTCTCCAGGGATGCTGAACAGGGAAGGGGTCAGGAGAGGCCTGACCTTGGGAGAACACAGCCTCTGCTTTATTCCAAGCCCTACCCTGCACAATTGGACATACGCTACTGAAAGAAGAGTTGGAGGAAGTTGGACTGGCTGCCAGAGTAGAGGTTGGGGGCCGGCTGGGGGGTATTCTCCAGGAAGGAACTCTCCAAAGCCATGATTGCTAGAGAATCATAAGAGGCCATCAGACAGGAAGTCCAAATAGGGACAAGTCTTTGCCAATTTGCAGGTGTGAGCTGAGAATGATTTTAGGGGGTAAGCCCCCTTCCACGCTGGAAGCTATGCAGGTGGTGTGGTTGGACTCTGGCTCTATATCCATAGGTCTAGAGGGGCCCTTGCCTCCCAAGGCCTGCTGAAGGGGTGTATTTCTCCCCTATGCCTACTCTGCTGGGCAGTTCAGTGTGGCCAGGGACCGGCATAGGACAATGGTCAGGAGAGGCTGGGTCACAGGAGAAGACTCTTGAGAGATGAGGTGCATACCTAGTCCAAGCCCTAATTTACCCAATGGGAAATATTCCCCCTGAGGCAGAGTTCCAGTTTACCCAACTCTTTTGCCAAAGAGGGGCTTGGTGGAATGGTTGGTATAATCACCTGTCAACCTAAAATGGTCAGAAAGGCAATAATTAAGGAAAAGTGTTGATCTCGGATCATGAAATTGCAATTCAGGGTACACAGGTTTGGGTTAGCAGCCCAAATAGTGTCTACTAAGGAGCAAAAGTAAAAAACGTTTAAAGACAAAAAAGGAATGCTTGTATATATGGTTCACATCGGTTTTTTTGTTTGTTCATTTGTTTGTGTTTTTTTAAGAGAGAGAGAACGAAGCGCCTGAGTGGCTCAATGGGTTAAGTGTCCGACTTTTGCTCAGGTCATGATCTCGCAGTTCATAAATTCGAACCTTGCATCAGGCTCTGTGCTGACAGCTCAGAGCCTTGTGCCGATTTAGAATTCTGTTTCTCCCTCTCTCTCTCTCTCTGCCCCTCCCCTGCTCATGCTGTCTCTCTCTGTCTCAAAATCAAACATTCAAAAATAAATAAACATTAAAAAATATTTAAAAAGAGAGAGAGAGTGTATGCACAAGAGTGTGAGGGACGGAGGGGCAGATGGAGAGCAAGAGATAGAATCTTAAGCAGGCTCTATGCCAGCTCGGAGATCTACATGGGGCTTGATCTCACAATCGTGAGATCATGAGCTGAGCCAAAATCAAGAGTCAGTCGCTTCACTGACTGAGCCACCCAGGCGCTGCTGTTCACAAAGAATTTTGATTGGTATTGGCAGCAGAAAACTAATCTTGACTAAAAGATGGCTGAGGATTTCACAAGCAGAAGTCCATTATTGTAGCAAGTTGCAGATTTTCATGCAGAGTCCTTGGAGTATTTGCAGTTTGGCCCAGTTCAAAAGTTCATGGTTCCATTTGATGAGAACAGTGAGGACATGCATAAAGCTCACATCCTTAATGGCCTCCCAGGTCAGTTTTAAAACCCCTTGACATAACTGACTCCATTTTATTTCACCTTTCTCTCTCTCTCTCTCTCTCTCTCACACACACACACACACACACATATACACACACACACAGGAAGAGGAAGAAGAAGAAGAAGAAGAAGAAGAAGAAGAAGAAGAAGAAGAAGAAGAAGAAGAAG
>NW_027533088.1:362118-383297 GCF_008692635.1 Crocuta crocuta | reverse complement strand
GAGGAGGAGGAGAAGAAGGTGGCATCTCCTTTATTCCAAGCCCTAAGCTACAAAAAGTGTGCATATTCCCCATGAAGGCAGTGCTGGAGATCGGTGCACTGGGGAAGGGCTCGGGTCCTGGCTGGGGTATCCTTTATATTAAATTTCCAATTCTATTAAGTGTATCTATTGCTTTCTAGCTGCTGGGGTGAGTTCTTGGGCATGCATTGAAGAGTTTATTGAAGTTGGGGTAAAATTTGTCTTCTGGGTAAGCTTCTGATCACTGGAAATCTTTTCAAATTACAAGATACATCTCCTGTCTTCTCTTCTTGGGTCAGGGGATATTAGCAGCCAGCAATAATAAACTTTAAAAACATTGCAATACTTTATTTCTTAGGGAAGTTTTAGTTGTAGAGGTTAATCCTGCCCTAAATGATGTCGAGCACTTACCTGGTGCCCATGGAGCACTCAAGCCAATAAGAAGCACCAGGCAGAGTTAGCGGAGGAGGGCGGCCATGCCCTACAAGGTGGAGGACATTGCAGAGGGGACAGGAAGTGAACAGAGGAGTAAGAAATGGCCCTGAGGGCCTCCTGAAGATTATCCGTAGATTCTATTTCCCTCTTTCCACCGCTGCAGAAAACACAAGGAAGGACACTGTTGACTGAGAGACCAGCATAGACAAGAGTGAGGACGTTGGCATGATTTTCAGAGGCCGTCCACTGGCCCAGCATCAGGTTCTAGAACAGTTTCATGTCTTTCACTTCACTTACCTTCCCTGCATCCCATGAGCTCATGTCTTCATCTCCAGTTACTCCTCCCTGCCACTAGTCTCTTTCCACACACTACACACCCCTGCCAGTCACTCCTCTTTGCCAGACTGTGTTATCTTGCACTTTCCTATCAATCTAAGTTGGCACCAAATTTCCTTTTCCTCTTTCCTCTTCTAATCACATCTTTTTTAGGAGTTAGGACCAAATCACGTTTTCGTCAAAGTCTTCTTTGTTTCCATTTCTTCTCCTCCACTGCCAATTGTTCTTACTTCTGCAGAGTGTCCCCATTTTATATAGTTTAGAACTTGGCTGATTTAGGGAACTTCAGTGTGGTATAGATAACATTCCCAGACATGTTAAGCAAAAGAAAAGCACTGTGACAGCAGAATGTTCTGGGCTTTATCATCACCTGGGCCTTAGAGCATTTTTTTTTCCCCAGGAAAAGGCAGGACATATATGCATTATATATGCTTGCAAATCATTTACAAGCAAGGTCAAAACATACCCCTTTTAGCAGAATGGCATTTTGACTTTTCTGCACATCAGCTATAAAAAAAGAAAATTTTATTCTCCTTAGAATTAAAAAACAAAAACAAAACCACCACACTTTCAAAAATTATGTTTCCTTTTGATTCCTCTCACTAAAAGTTACTGAAATGGAGAAATTTACCTATTTGCAAAGAGCTATTTGGATTATGGCTGGGAAGAAGAGATCTTGATTCAATTTATTTCTGTAATAACTAATTCAAGTAGACTCTGGGTTTAGTATTGGGCCAACCACGAATGTTCTTAACCGTGTCCATGGTCTTTTCCTTCCGCTTATAATTTAATTTGGGGAAAAGATGCCAAAATCAGTCCTGTGGAAAATAGCCGTAGACTTTCATATGGTTGAGTTATAAACAATGTGCACTTTGCAGTATTCTTTTTATTTTTTTATTTTTTATTTATTTCTAGGAGAGAGAGAGAGAGACAGCGTGAGCAGGGGAGGGTCAGACAGAGAGGGAGTCACAGACTCCGAAATAGGCTCCAGGCTCTGAGCTGGCAGTCAGCACAGAGCCCGACGCGGGGCTCGAACCCACGAACCGTGAGATCATGACCTAAGCGAAAGTCGGACGCTTAACCGACTAAGCCACCCAGGCATCCCCACTTTGCAGTATTCTAAGTTAAATAATGTATATTGTATTTTGTGTATTGAATCCACAGTGGGAACTTATCTGTGAGAGGAAGCCTCTGGAATTATTACCACACCATCTCAAAATATAAGAAGGAAAAACCCTCTCCACCTAAAACCATGTTGAATTTGGGGTCTTGAACTAATAGCATGTACTGGTTCATCTTTAGGGGGATGGAGGAAAAAAATGGTGACATACTAGACTCCCATGATTGCCCCCTAGTCTTCCTTTGCCTTGTTAATTCAAATGACCTTAAAGTCATACGTGTAGTTAACATAGAACACGGCTCTTCATTAGAACAGCTACCATTAATTTTTCACTTCTTTGTTCCAACAAAATACTTTGGTAACTTTATTAATTTTTTGTTATGATAACCCTATAAATCAGGAGCTATTGTTATCCTAGTTTTATAAGGNTGTGGGGAGGAGAGTGACGGTGCTCCAGTCCCTTCTTGAACCAAGCGCTGCACCTCGCTTTTTTGGGCGTGTAAACTCCCCGTACGCAGCCGAAGTTGGTTGCGCTCTTCAACCCAGGCCAGTCCCAATCTCCAAATCCCAGTCCGCGCCCCGGTGAAATTGCCTTAGACACAGCTTCCCAGGCAGCCCCCTCGGGACAATTCCAGGCCCCCCGCCTCGTTCTGGGGGTGGAGTCTGAATCGCTGCTTCCTTCTCTGGGTGGGGCTGGCGCGCATGCGCGGGGCTTGCCTGCCGGGTGCGCGGAGCCCACTGGAGTGAGGAAAACCAGGTCCCTCTATGGCTCGTCACCCGAAACACGAACTCACAGGCAAATTTCCCAGTTTTTAGCTCTTTGCCTTCCCTGTCGAGTTCCAGGCAGCCGGGGGCGCGGATGCCCGGTGTCAGCGCAGCCCTTTCAGGGGCCCCAGCCGCCCGGGAGCTACAATGGTGGCAGGCACGCCGCTGCTCTGACGTCCAGCCACCAGGAGCAGCACAAAGCAGCGGTCTGTGCCTCAGCCCCCCCGGGACCAGTTGGCGCGAGGGGACCTGGTGTGCAGGTGTTTGGCAAGTACGGTCTTTCTATGCACCGAGGGGAGGTTTTTCTCCCCCGAGCGGAGGTTTTTCTGTTTCGGACTCTCTCCTTTTCCCCTCTCACTCCCCGTAGAGGGTAGAGGGGGATCGCCTCCCACCCTGGAGTCTCCGGGCCCGGCCCGATTTTATCTTCCCCGGTTCGCACTCACGTTAGAAGGCTCTCTCAGTGGATTCTGCGTCCTTTGTCTCCCAATCTCTCAGGTTTTGTAAGGTTTCCAATGGCTTCAGATCTTTTCTGTGTGATGGATGGGCGCGAGTGCAAGTACGGAGCTCCTTACTTCTCCGCCATCTTGCCCCCTCACCTGAAGTTGCTTTTTAAAATCTGTGCACAAGTAATTTGTATTTCAGCTTTGTATGTTAATTAGTAAAGCCTGTTCACTTGAACTATGATGAGATAATTATGTATGTTTCAAAATGTGTGCTTGAATATATTTTGCTTATAATTTTCACTAAATTTTCACAATAGACTTTAATTCCTTTGTTCTCGAGTTTCTGTTAGTGCATATATAAAATGTCAATTAGCTCACAATTTCAAATCTTTAGAGAGTAAGAGGCTACCGGGTGTCCGTATGGTGATGTTCTTTCAAAGAACTGTCAAAGTATTCTGAAATGCATCTGGCTCAGAACTTGGATCTTGTCAGTTTTTCCAGTAAATTCCAGATCTCTGGTTTAGCGCAATCAGTACTGCAGGTTAATTTAGCATTCTCTTTATCCTATACATAGCTGTGCAATTATATGAGAAGCAAATAAAAACCGTCTCCTCCACCAATGTTCTTTAAATAGGCCCTTTTGTCCCAGAAAAACTCTCAAACTAGATTCACAATGTTTGGCAGGGAAAGTGCAGTGTCCCTGACCCGCTATGTTGTAGGAAAGTCCTGAAAAAAATNTTGGCTATTCGGGGTCTTTTGTGGTTCCATACAAATTTTTGGATAGTTTGTTCTAGTTTAGAGAAGTATGCTGGTGCAATTTTGATATCTTCACACAATTTCTAATACCCAGATTACCAAGACAATAACCTCAACATTACTAATCTGAAAAAAATGATAACATAAATACTAAACAACGTGCTACTTCACCTATATGACAAAGCTGGTACACAGGGTACAAACAAACCATTTGCCAAGATACTAAAATATTTTCAAATCTGTTGGTATAATGCTGCTGCTCTACACACCAGGATCCCTATCCCAGAATCTTCCAGACCTCTATCACAGCAGGGTCTCCTGAATGTTTTTCCAGTGCTGTGGCCTCTGCCAATTCTGGTTGCTAAATATTTAAATGTCACCCCTGTGCACTTGCACATGTGCCATAACAAGGCAGGAAAAGAGCCTTTTATTTGAGGGAGGAAATTCAGTGAAATGATGCTGAGATAGAATAATAGGGCCACTCAGTAGCTATTCCCTGTAGGTTCCCAGCAACAACCAGACCATCAGCTCAGAAGCCATCAGACGATGACATGCAAAATGTTCTGTGAAGTTTATTTGCCTGATTGTTTAAATACACAGTAATCTTTTCAACTGTTTTTGGCTGTGGTTGGGTAGCTTTCTCTTTTTTCACCTGAACGGAATCACAAGTCCCTTACATCTTGGTGAATCCGGAAGGTGCATATTAATCCAGATCTTCAGTCTTCACTAATGGAGCCTTCTTCTCACAAATCCAAGAAATTTCAGCACTGCAGCGGGAAATGTAAATCTTTCCTTTCTGAAAATAGGCACATCCTTTGGATCCATTGATCTGGGCATATTCTATAGTGCTGAATCTGGAAATTCATCCATTTAAAATTAATGACACATTTCATATTTGAAATTTGATCACAGTTCAGTGTTCTCAGTAACCAAAAACCATCTATCTGAACTTTGAGAGACTTCTGTTTCCACAACATATTGAAGTTCTTCAAGCTGGCATATCTGAGCTTTTCATTTCAAGTTCATCATAATCCCAGATGGAATTATTTAAGCAGGGTACTTAAATGCTGGGTTGACAACTTCTATCCTCTCCATTAACATAGTAAAAACTACCCAGCTCATATTTTATTAGAAGCACCAGGATTTCTTTACTTTGGAACTTTATGAAGAAAAGCAGACAAGTGAAATCACATTCTGGGTGGGGAACTATTACATTTTATTATGCACAAGTATAATTTTGTGTATATGTAATTTTGCGCGAGACACACACACACACACACACACACACACACACACGGTGAAGAAAGAACTAGATAAGGGTTAAGGGAAAACATGAATGACTCCATAGATGTGGTTCTGATATCGGTCCCTATTTCCTCCATAAGGAATTGGTGATAACTCTCAAAAATGTCACCTAATTGTGTCATCTAAATGTCATCTAAAAGTGTAATCTAATCAGGTCTCAACCTCCTGTGTGCTTTTTTACTCAAATGATCTGCATACACTGCAGGATTCTTTTCTTGCTTCAGGGATGGGCTTACCAAATCTTCCTCTTGGCGTTCCTGCTTGCTGAGATTAGTAGTCCTTACTCAGTAGGACTTGGCTGTGTGATTCTGAAGCTCACTCCCACCACCCTGTGTGATGATAGCCACAGCTCTGAGGGGCATCAGTGACCTCAGACTTTGTACCTTTCTGCAGGGACCACCTCCTCCATATTTTAACCAGAAGTGAGTGGAGGGACCTGGGATAATGGAAACTCCTTTGGGAGAAAAGACTCATCTTTGTAAAGTCCAACAACACTTCTGGAGTATGATGGCATACTCTATAAACACTCAGTCTAGCAGCAATACCCCAGATTAGTGCATAATTATCTCATGCCCAATATGGCTCCATTTACAAAGAAGTGACTATCATTTTTGTCTGTGTGTTTATTACTTTGCACGTGCTCTTCACCATGATTATTTGGGTGAGACCAAGACTAATTGATTTAATATGACTCATAGTGGTCGTTAGGGAGTGAGAAAATTGGTCTGAGTAGAAAGAGCCATGACAAAATTGTGGGAAATAGAAGATGATGCATATCTGCGGAGAAAGTACAGACCTTCCATTGTTTGTTGTAAAGGGAATGTGGGAAGTCACTGCTAAAGCACAGTGTCCTTGGTGGAAAATGAGTGATTATAACTCAGTTTACGGAAACTTGGACAACGTTCATTAAGGAGTAAAACAGGAATGAGATGAATAGGTGAAGAACTTGAGGGGAAGGGAGGTTGAGAAAAACCTACCACACCATGAAAGGGGAAAATGCGCTTACAATATTTCATGTAATGTGCAAATACCACAAATTACTTAAAAAGTACAGGGGCACCTGGATGGCTCAGTTGGCTGAGTATCTGACTTCAGCTCAAGTCATGATCTCACCGTCAATGACTTCAAGCCCTGTGTCGGGCTCTGTGCTGACAGCTCAGAGCCAGTAACTTGCTTTGGATTCTGTCTCCCTCTCTCTCTGTCCCTCCTCGGCTCACACTCTATTCTCTCTGTCTCTCGAAAATGAATAAGTATTTAAAAAAAATTTTTTAAATACAAATACAGTTGTATCATTTTCATATAGTTGTGATAAGCTGTGTTTCTCAAAACATTTGGTCTGTAGTCACTAAGAGAATTTTGCAAGACTATTCCTTTACATATTTTTGACATTTATTTTTTCCACGATGTTAAATAGTTGCAAAAACTATAATTTTCAAAGTATCATGTAATCTATAGGTATGTTAAGTATTTCCTCAAAACATTGAAGTGGCAGATTCAGCTCATTTTAAGTTATGAAAAGCATTTGCGATATAATCTAATTGGTAAGTTCCATCAAAAAACGAATTGTAAAACTGATCCACCAATTTAGACATACTTGCTGTTAGAAAATGACTGACAATTATTGAATTTAAATAAACATGCTCGTGTGTGTCCTTATGATAAACACCCTGCACTGGACTGTAAGTGTTGGGCAGCCAGGGTAGCAAAGAGGCCAAGTTCATGATCGCAAAAGTGCTGAGTCCTGATTTTGCCTCTTAGGAGTTTAGTGACCTCAGGCAAGTTATTTCATCTCTCCATGGCAATTGTTTCATCCCTAAAATAGGAATATAACCGTGCTTTTATCAGAAGGCTAATATTTATAGCATGCTTCAAACAAACTGTGAGTATTCTTTGTTTTTTAAATAAAAAATATAAATTGCAACTAACAGAAAGATTCAGTGTTTTGCCATGAGTTTGTCACATAAGTGAAATTAGGTAGCTTTGTTTTCAATAGTTTTTACTGAAGCTCTCTTTTCTTCGTATGTTTTACTCTTTTTTTCGCATCAAGGTTTATAATTCTTGCAGTTAACATTGATTTTCTTAGTATTCAATTTCTTAGTATTCTTCGCTTGCTTCCCGCCCCCACCTCACCCCAACAGTTGAGACTTACAAGGATGGAGAAGGAATGGAGCCATCCTCCCATAGCCAGCTCCTTCCAGATAGATTCCGTGATAAGCCCAACCAGAAGAAAGAAAACTTTGGTAATGGCTGTGACTTCAGAAAATCCTGAGAGGGACAACAGGGAAAGAAATCATGTGAGAGCCACATTCTGGTTCACAGATGTAAGATATTAATTCTCAGTCAAAATGCTCAGAATTTCTATTATATGAGTCAGAAGTTGCACATATTTACTTTCTATCATATGAATAATTTTTATCACCAGGGAAAGAAATTCAGTCAGACCTTTTCCTCCAAGCTATCTATCTTCACCAAGGTGGAGTTCTGGTCTAGGCAGTTATTTCTACTATTAGTCCACGTAGCCTCCTCATTTGTTGCAAAATAATAGCAGCTGTTTTGGTACCATTGCCACATCTTAGGGCAAGGATTGCATTTGTGGTCTGAAAAAGAAATGACACCCATTAACACAAATTAAATAATGCTGGAGTGACTGGGGGATATTTTAGAAACTAAATAATCGAACTTGACAATGGAGTCTGAGACCCAGCATTCTGAAAACATACTGCTTTAGGAGCCCATGAAAATGAAATGGCCCCTGATTATGCGTTGGGACAATGGTGATCAAAATTCTCTTTTCAGGGCTCAGTCTTCTGGCCTCAGAATTACCAGCTATACTCTGAGCTTCTTATAACATCAGGGTCACCTAAAAATAGTTCACAAATTAAGAAGCTCAAGTATCTAGATTGGTATCATCCCAAGGTGCTCCCCAAATTCACCTCTGTGTTTTCAAAAATATTAAATAAATTTAAATCTTTCCTGTCACCTGTAACTTTAATGCAGCATCATTAGGTTATTGGGTAACATAACTTTCTCATACTATGAGGTGGCACATGTGATCGGTGCAAACTGGGGCAACACGTTTGACCTGACAGTAGCGCCTGATTACCTGAAGTGTGAATAATCAGCTCTTGGCAGAGTTTGACGGCCATCTGTCCCTGCCGCTTCAATAGACTGGAGATCTGGGATTTGAGATATTCCTCCTCGGTGGGAAGATTCTTGTAGTTGCTCAGCTGCTGGGATAAATTATCTTGCCATTGGTGGATGATTTTTTGCAGTTGATTTAATCTCTCTGAATCTGAGTTAACTCCATTAGATGTCTGCAAAACTCCAAGACATAACAGGAGACACCGTCATATACCTTCTTATTCTCAGCCATAGATAATTCTTTCAATGCAGAAATATTTCTTACATCATGTAGTATGTATTAGTGCCTCCCAATAACTGAAGTAAGTTGGAAGAAGCACACACGATGCCTTTCTATTCCAAATTGTTTGGAGCTCATCCTTATAATTCTATTGAGACTTTAAATATGACTATACTTGGGGCGCCTGGGTGGCTTAGTCGGTTAAGCGTCCGACTTTCGCTTCGGTCATGATCTCGCGGTTCGTGGGTTCGAGCCCCGCGTCGGGCTCTGTGCTGACTGCCAGCTCAGTGCCTGGAGCCTGTTTCAGAGTCTGTGACTCTCTCTCTCTCTGACCCTCCCCTGCTCACGCTGTCTCTCTCTCTCTCTCCTAGAAATAATTAAAACATTTTTAAAAAATAAATATGACTATACTTTTATTAAAATAATGAATTAATTATCATATATCTTTGATATTTCATATAAGGCAATGTCAGTCGTTTTGCCATTCATTTAGTGTATTTTTTTCTATTTGGAGTTGGTTCATGTAATTGTTGCTTACATAGGAACAGAACCCCTTAAGGCAATAGGTATGGTGTGCGGATCACTCATCAAAATTTTCTACATATTTGCTTTTTTGTTAATGCAGATTTTAGAGGCGCCTGGGTAGCTCAGTCATTTAAGCATCTGACTCTTGATTTCGGCTCAGGACATGATCTCGTGGTTCCTGAGATTTAGCCCTGTGTAGGGCTCTGCAGTGACAATGTGGAGCTTCAGAGCCTGCTTGGGATTCTCTTTTTCCCTCTATCTCTGCCCCTCCCCTACTCTCTCTCTCTCTCAAAATAAATTAATAAACACTTTTAATGCAGATTTTAATGCCACACTAGACCATTTCTGGCCCTGGGTCCATAAAAACTCTGCTCTTTTAATTAGCACTTAAGGTGATTCATCATCACAATAAATTTAAGAGTCATTGCACTAAAAGCACTGCACTTTAGGAAAAATAAAAAGCCCTCACCAGTCTGTAGTGAACCAATGAATATGTGTCATTGCATCTTCATTTTTAAAATATACATCATTGTAGAAGAGCAACTTCTAACCCATATACATGGCTATTGAATATTTGTTACTGCTGCTAGAACATATTTCTTACTAAAAGAGTGAGCTACCTCATTAGCTCCTATTTAAATGTCCATATCGGTATGTCTAAATTCTATTTATCCATGAAAACTTCCATATGTTAAAATAAATAAAAGTAGCATGAAAGATACTAGTCTCATTCCGAAATAAACTTTCTTGTCTACAAGTCCCCTAAGAGGGAATAGCATGCCAACTCTCTACTCTGTCCATCATATCCTGAACAATACCCTACAAACTACATATTCTCAGGGTGTCCTTCTACTTAGTGTTAGTCCAAGACTCTATCCTGTCCAACTCTGACTGCTCAAGGATGGGTCAGAACCAAGGGAATACTCTTTTTTTTGGTTATGGTGCTTGGGAGCAGAACTTCCGTTGTTATGTAGAGGTGGTTCAACTTTCTCTATACAGGGTAAGTTGCCTCCAGTAACTTTTCCTCTTTGTTTTTATCTCTTTTTCATTTATAGCATACCTATTTCTACACTAGAAAGGTCCTGAGTGAGCAGATTGAGCCACTCTTGTCCTAAGTCTTTGGGGTGAATGAAACGGCATGCTCTTTCTTGAGTCCACCTCCCTTTGTTCCCTGCTTCTCACCATTGGGATAATAGGTGGATAGGTGTGTATGCAGAAAAGAGGCTCCCCATTCCAACCAATAAAGAGGAAAATAAACGTTGTCTTCATAATCCAGTCTAGTTTATTAAGAGAAAACAATGGATTTAGGGCAAAATCCTCATAATCATAAAGTCTGTCCCTTGGTTATTGATCTTAGAGACTTGGCAGAAGGAAAGAGATGTGATCATATGCTATAATCAAACCTGAATTTGCAGAGTTTACAAATGTGTTTCCTAATCACCTTTCGTGGGGTTGATTAAAATATACTTACACACAATCCCCAAGGTCATCAGCCCAATCAGCAGCATCAAACAAAGAATTAACAGACTCAAGGCAGCCTGGCGCCATGTTGGGGAATGAGCTGGATACCCTGAAGAAAACCAACAGAGAAATTGCAGTTACACATGAGTTTTTAATTCTCCCAAACTTCCTAAACTTTCTCTGTTATTTCCCTCTTTACTTTCTAGAAAATGTCTAAAATGATGTGCAGTAAGGTCTCTACCATCAGTGCTCCAACACTTCTCTTCCCCACCATTCTCTTTCCCTTTAAGAGTGTCTCCTAGGGGCACCTGCGTGGCTCAGTCAGTTAGGTTAAAGACCTGACCTCAGCTCATGTCATGATCTCACAGTTCGTGAGTTCAAGTCCCGCATGGGGCTCTGTGCTGACAGTTCAGAGCCAGGAGCCTGTTTTGGACTCTGTGTCTCCAAATTTTTAAAAAAGAGTGTCTCTTAATTTTTAGGTTTGTGTTTCATCAAACACCCTTCTTTAAGTTTACTAAATGCATGTATGAGATGTGGTGAAAATGCTTCTCTGGATGATCCGGACAATAGGGAACACTTTAAGTTTTTGAGATGATAAAACCTCCCCAAGGCTAAGATTATTGTGGATTTTATTGTTGTCCATTATCTGTTCTGTTTAGCATCGGGTAGATAACGAATGGATATTGAAGGAAAGGCAAAATGAATGTGTAGTCTAACCTATCATATTTCTTAATTCGGAATCTAATGGCATCTAGCCCAATATTGTTTGATAGATCGATGCAAATTTCCATCTCCTTTCATCTCAAGGATTACAGTTATAATGTAAACAAACAAAAATGTATAACCAGTTTTATTAGACCCCATGATAAGCCTATTCCCAACCTCTTTGCATATCGTCCTCAGACCACCCGCGCGTGCGCACGCGCACACACACACACACACACACACACACACACTTAAAATAAAAATAAATCCAAAGAGAAGAATGTAATTCCTATAAATCAGATAATTTGGGGCAACAGCCTAAATTGTCAACAGATTCTTGGAAACAAAGAATATAGTCTGATATACTAACAGGAATCTGGATTCCTGACCACAGAGATTTATATTTCTTCCAACAGGGCATCAAGGAACTAAAGACCAGAACTGAGTTTGGACTCCACATACTAGTTGTAGGAACTTGGTTAAGCCATTTAGTTTTTTTCAGCCTCAGCTTTGCTAATATTATTCCACTTACTTCACAATTATATTTTGATTAAAATATGATATGCATATAAAATACTATACACATACTGTTATTGATCAATACTACTAGTTATACTGGAAATTTCCATTCTGTAAAAACAGGTTTTTTTTTAAACTTCTAAAATAGAAATTACCTCCTGTCTATTTCTGACTCACTCATCTTCCCATTTGTCTCTTCAGTTATTTATACCTTTGAAAATAACACTTTCCTCTACCTTCTCTTTTTTAGAAACCTCCAATCTGACTTCTAGAAGAATATTTGCCTGGCATCTCTCACAAGATGTAAATATCAAGGACTTCACTTATAAAAAGGAATCCGTTATTCCCCAAATTCAGTTTCTCTCATACCCAAAATATGAATAACTATCACTATAGCACAGAGCTTCAAGAAACATAGCGATATCCCACATTTAAAGAGGTNCACCCCCAAACTGGGAACATTCATTCTACCAGCGCATTCCACAACTTTATCTCCATCTTGGAGATTCCATAGCGCACTTCTCCTTAGCATCGAAATCAGAGCATTTAACACCTGTTCACCCCCACAAAGGTCACATCTTGCCGCCTCTGAATGCCTACCTCTTTTCCTTAGGTTATTTCTATCCCAGTTATTTCTTGCTCCAACAGAATCCTGAAATGTGAGTGTCGCATAAGTCACTTCTTCAGACATTGTAGAAGAAAGCACTACTACAAATTACTTAATTAATGTTTCAATATCTTCAGGCTCAAGAGCAGGATGTTCTTCTCAAGGCTGGGAGCTTTTATAAACACTTTACTGACCCAAGACACACCCCACTGCCTCTCTGTAAGGACAGAAAGACAATCAGTTTGTGTCTTTGCTTTTTGTAGAGAAAGTGAGAGAAGTCAAGTCTTCTCTTTAGAAATCAGGATAAAGAAGGTCTCAGTCTCTCTGTTCTTTCTGCACTGTTTCTTGTGAAGCAAAAGGGGGACTTGGAAGCAGAGTAGAAATGGTGGTTTCTGGGGGATTCCCATGATCCTCAGGTAGGGGCTGCTCTTAATGTTTCAATAAAGGGTCAGATTGTCATGCTTTCATGTGCCAAAGGCCAGCTAACCCTGTATGAAGACATTGGACCTGGTTTATACTCTCTCATATCAGACACAAGTAAGACAGAAACAGTTGTGTAGGTAAAGACCACCCACAACTGGTTGCCGTTTTAAGAAATACGTGTGTGTGTGTGTGTGTGACAGAGAGAAAGAGATTGTGGAGAGAGTGGCAGTATTAGCAGTGGAGCATAAGGAAGAAATTGATAGCTGTTAAAACTGTGTATGAATGGGAGCTCCCTTTGGCATGGCTAAATTCTGAACAGAACAATCCCTTTGGAGATAACTAAGACTCAGGACAATATTTAAAAACAACTACTTGAAGTTTTGGGATAGTGAAACAAGCAGGCAGAATCTGGAGATTAGAAGGGCTGGCTCATGGTGTGGTACTTTTGTTCTTGTTTTTATTTTTTTTATTTTTTACTTTTAATGTTTTATTTATTTCTAGGAGAGAGAGAGAGACAGCGTGAGCAGGGGAGGGTCAGAGAGAGAGGGAGTCACAGGCTGAAACAGGCTCCAGGCTCTGAGCTGGCAGTCAGCACAGAGCCCAACGCGGGGCCCGAACCCACGAACCGTGAGATCATGACCTAAGCGAAAGTCGGACGCTTAACAGACTAAGCCACCCAGGTGCCCCCTTTTGTTCTTGTTTTTAATTTGGTTATTTCATTGGCTTTTTAAATGTTTACTTTTGAGAGAGAGAGCATGAGTGGGGGAGAGGCAGAGAGAGGGAGACACAGAATCTGAAACAGGTTCCAGGCTCTGAGCTGTCAGCACAGAGCCCGACGGGGGGCTCGAACCCACCAGCTGTGAGATCATGACCTGAGCTGAAGTCGGATGCTTAACCAACGGATCTACCCAGCACTCCTATTTAGTTGGTTTTTACCCTGCAGGCAGCCAAAAGTCATTGCTATGGGCTAAATCTCCTAGAGAAAATATGCCATCTTTCAGGTCTGAAATGTTGAAGACTGGAGTTTGGGGCAACCGCAAGAACAAACAGTGCTGGGTACTCACGTGCACACTGGATATGGGGAATCTCTAGAGCATCTTTACGCCTTGAAGTCTCTTTGAGCTACAAGTTGTATACAATTCATTTAAAAAATAACTTTATAAAATAACCTAGCTCTATCTTCTCTTCCTTAGGACTCAAAATGCCCTGAAAAGGTGTTTCCAGTAAAACTGAAGTAAGTGAGTAAACTCACTGCGCAAGCATTTAACCATGATACTTTGTTTCAACAGCATCATATGAGCAATGAGGTGGACAATTTGTTATTATTTTTTTAGGTTTATTTATTATTTTGAGATGGGGAGTGAGGGAGAGTTGCAGAGAGAGAGAATCCCAAGCAGGCTGTCAGCACAGAGTCTGATGCAAGGCTCTATCTCACCAACTGTGAGCTCATGACCCAAGCTGAAGTCAAGAGGCAGATGCTTAACCAATTGAGCCACCCAGGCACCCCAAAGTGGACAATTTTTATAGCAGTTATTATTGCTATTATTAAAGCAACTTATATGGTTGTTATTTGGAAGAACATGAGAGAAAAACAGCACATCTCACCTGCCGTTGATCATTTAGTTAGTTGGCATCAGACTCTTCAAGGACTGCATTTACTTCTAATTCCATCATCACTTCTCATAAAAATTCACTAATCTATATTTAAAGAGTCAATTGTTGTTGAGAACCTGTGAAAAGCAGAATAACAGCTCTCCCCCAAAGATGTGTATGTTCTCCTCCCCAGAGCCTCTGAATATGGTAGTTTCATGGCAACAGGGACTGCAGATGTGATGAAGGTTACATGAGCCCTTCAAAGTGGAGAACCTTTCCTAGATTCAGTCAGAGAGAGACATTGGTGGCTGAAGGTGGAGGAAGAGGGCCAGGAGCCAAGAAAGAGACAAAGGTAAGGAAACGAGTACTCCCACAGAGTACTCAGAAAGGAACACAACCCCTCTGACAGCCTTGATTTACCCCCGTGAGATCCATGTCAGACTTCTAACCCACTGAACTGTAAGACCATACGTTGTGTTCTTTAAGCTGCTATATTTGTAGAATTTGCTAAAGCAGCACTAGGGAACTCACACAGAACTCAAAAACAAAATATTTGAAAGCTATATAGGAGCAAGGGAACTAAGAAATCTTTTCTAAAGTTTCTTTCGGGGTAAGAAGAAAAAGATTACATAACAATATGAGGGGGTGCTTTGGTGGAGGTTTTTGTTCTCAAATGGCTGAAGGACTGATCCAGAACCTTCAAGGTCCACCTCTGTGTGGAGATTATCTTCATCAAAGTTCTCTAGGATAAATTGCGCGTATTTCGTGGGTGTGAATAAATATCCAATGTAAAGATAATTCTTCAAACACTTTTATATATGATCTCAAATATATATAAATGCACATGTATTTCTTGCTCCTGTTCTTTGTTTTCTTTCCAAAACGATGCAATACTGAATCAAAAAAAAAAAAATCATTTGGAGGCTCTGAGTCATAATCAGTCAAACTCCCTGGCCAAAAATGTGGAAGTAAATAATAAATCTACATTTATGTTTACTATTCTATAACAGGTAAAGCCAGAGACCATCAATATGAAGAGAAGTTACATAAAAGAGATGATTACAAAAATGAAAACTCAGGATGTTTTTCTTTCTCCTCTGGTCTTTTGCTTTCACCAAATTTTGCAGACTGAGTTTTCATTTTCATTAGGCTGATTCTTTCATGCCTTCAAGTTCCCTAAGAAAGCATTTAACCTCTTACAGTATTATATGAAGTCATAGTTGGGTTTTAAAACAGTGATGAGGAATCCCTCTTGGTGGCTAATAATTTCTATAAGAAAAAGGATTGGGGCGCCTGGGTGGCTCAGTTGGTTAAGCATCTGACTCTTGGTTTTGGCTCAGGTCATGATCTCACAGTTGTTGAGATCCAGCCCCCTGTTGGACTCTCTACTGACACCATGAACAACCCTGCTTGGAATTCTCTCTTTCCCTCTCGCTCTCTGCCCCCCTCCCCTACTCTCTCTCTCTTTCTCAAAATAGATAAATAAACTTAATAAAAAGAAAAAGGACTGGTGCACACGTCCTGTACATTTTCTGCTATTCTTCTTTCTTTCTTTCTTTCTTTCTTTCTTTCTCTCTTTCTCTCTTTCTTTCTTTCTTTCTTTCTTTCTTTCTTTCTTTCTTTTTCTTTCTTTCTTTCTTTCTTTCTTTCTTTCTTTCTTTCTTTCTTTCTTTCTTTCTTCCTTCCTTCCTTCCTTCCTTCCTTCCTTCCTTCCTTCCTTCCTTCCTTCCTTCCTTATTCTTTCTGCCTTTCTTTATTTCTTTCTCTCTCTTTTCTTTTCTCTCTTTTCTTTTAACTCTTTTTTGAACTCTTTTAAGGAGTTCAAAAAGCTCTGTATGCCTTCTATCTCTTCCTACTTTTCCTGAATCCACTTTAATCAGGTTTCCCCCCTCACATTATATTTAAAAACACTTCTAAATCACCATCAACCTCCACATTAACCCATCTAATGTCTCTTTCCCCAGATTCCTTTTACGCAGCCTATCAGCGGTGTTTGATGTAATTAATTGTTCCCTTTAACGTCAAATTCTTCGGGGCGCCTGGGTGGCTCAGTCGGTTGAACATCTGACTTCGGCTAGGGTCATGATCTCACAGTTTGTGGGTTTGAGCCCCACATCGGGCTCTGTGCTGACAGCTCAGAGCCTGGAGCCTGTCTTTGGATTCTGTGTCTTCCTCTTTCTCTGATCCTCATCTGCTCACGTTGTCTTTCTCTCTCTCTCAAAAATAAATAAAACATTAAAAACAATTTAATGTAAAATTCTTCTCCGAAATACTCTGTTCTACAGGACACCATTATCTTGTTTTTCTTTCTACTTCGGTACCTTATACTCTCTCAGATTTGCTGGTTCCTCTTTATCTGATTTCAAAATACTGCTGTGGCCCAGAGTTCAGTTCCTGGCCCTCTGTCTTGTTTGTGCTCATCCGGTAATATGGTAACCATGCATAGGTGATCTCCAAATGTATATCTTTAGGCTAGGCTTTGATCACCAGACTCATATATATGATTGAAGATTTAGAGTATTTATTTAGATATGCTACAGAAGTTTCAAACTTAACACCTCAAAAAAATAAACAATGTTTTCTCAGTTGAGTCACTGTATGCTTCTCCATTTCAGTCAATGAAAACTTCACTTAGCCCAAAACTCAGAGTCAACGTTGGCTTCTCATGTTGCTCTCACATGAATTAGATTCATCAGAATATACTGTTCATTGTGAAAATAAGGGGAGGCAGGTATTAAATATGGAAATATCATTGATTTGGGATTACACAGATATTCTAGCTCCATTCTTCAATGATCATTCCATTTCCAAATATTATGTGCCCATTTCAGAGAACACTTTTTTTACTTATTAAAAAACATTTTTTTTTACATTTATTTATTTTTTGAGAGACAGAGTGAGACAGAGCATGAGCGGGGAGGGGCAAAGAGAGGAGACATAGAATCTGAAGGAGGTTCCAGGCTCTGAGCAAGCATTCAGCACAGAGCCCGATGCGGGGCTCGAATCCACCGACTGTGAGACCATGACCTGAGCCAATGTAGGAGGCATAACCAACTGAGCCACCCAGGCGNAAAATGAAATAGAAAATATTAATCATGCTTTTTTTTTTCATGACAGGAAATTCTAGCCTTTTCCTAAGATAAACAGTATTTGGTGCATGTGTAGAAGGCTGGTCAGTCAGAGGTGAACCAACAATTTTAATGCAGAAGAATTAGAGGGAACAGGATATTACCAATAAATGTACGTAAGGGTTAGTGAAAAGCTGATGTGCCTTAGAATTCTGTTAAAAATATCACCAGCTGCAACGTTTTCCCTTCCTTTATTTTCTTCAGCTTAAAGACATTTTTATACCATTCATGACAGTCAACATGATTTTCCTTTGGTCTTCCTTTTTTTACACATCTGCTGGCCCTCTTTATGTATTAAACAATCTTATCCACAATGTGATGAATTCCATTGATTTCTTTTTGACTCTGTACCTTGTCATTGTGATTCCAGCACCTTTTACTCATCCTTCAGCTACGAACATGGATAATGGAGTCCAGAGAATACTTACATTTGGAAGACTTTAGAATGCAGTNAAGTACGGAGCTCCTTACTTCTCCGCCATCTTGCCCCCTCCTCCACCGAAATGGTGCTGCTTTTTACAAGAAGTATGCATATAGAAAAGTCCCCACATTCCTTAACTTTCCCTTTCTACACGTGCAATATCCGGATGAAAATGTCCTTTCATTCATTCAATAAATATCCTTTGGATGGTAACTGTGTGTCAGTCATTATTTTAGAGCCGAGGAACACATTCTTTGGGGATACATGGCAAAACTACTTCCGTGTGTGAGTGTGTGTGTGTCAGAGAGGGATAAGTGTAATGGGAAAAAAGTGAAACAAGAAAGAGGAAAAGGATGTGTGCTGGTGTATTGTGGGGTTAGGAAAATTGCTCTACACACTAATAAAGGTTAGACAGCTAAAATCTAAGATTGCTGCACAATGACCTTCCCCACAAATATTTACTGACAATTTCAGTGTCCAAACAGTTAAATTAAGAAATTTGCTTTATAATAACAAAGATAACTTATGTCAAAGTGCCTCTTTTTTTTTTTTTCTGAGGGAGAGACAGCATGAGATGGGGAGGATCAGAGAGAGAGGGAGACACAGAATCTGAAACAGGCTCCAGGCTCTGAGCTGTCAGCACAGAACCAGAAGCAGGGCTCAAACCCACGAACCGTGAGATCATGACCTGAGCGCAAGTTGGACGCTTAACCGACTGAGCCAACCAGGTGCCCCTGAAAAGTGCCTCTTAAATCTCCAAAGTATTAAACAAATACAAAATTTTCTTCTGCACTGAAACATATCAGAGTATTTACAATAGAGGACTTTTTCAGTTATACTTTACCAAGACAAGAAAGACCATAAAATATGTAAACAGAAATAATGTGTCATTGACAAGTCTCGTAGGGTGCCCTGGCAGGATCAGTGGGTAGAACATGTAACTCTTAATCTCAGGGTCCTGAGTTTGAGCCCCACGTTGGGAATAGAGTTTACTCAAAAAACAAAACAAAACAAAACAAAAAACAGGGAGAGAGAGAAAAAGAGGGAGAAAGAAAGTGATCTGGCAAAGCCTCTAGATTTTGGAAAAGGAAAAAAGAAAAGTTTGTTATCTCTGTCTCTTCTTCCTGCAGTTCTCTGTTTAATTTGCTGAGTAACTCAGCTTGTATTTATAGGCTATGCAGAGAAAGAAAACAAAATTAGAACTAATGTTATCAGGGGCTCCTCTGACCCTGAAAAACTCTATACTTTCCCAGCATGTTTCATAACACCGTCCGAGCCATGTAAGGGTGATACAAATAAAAGTAAGTCTATTTTTATGGAACATAGATGTGAACATAGGACCTTCAGATTTTGGCTTGTGTTATCAAAGATCAAAAAAAAAAGATGTATGACAATCATTAAAAGGAAAACAAAAGAAAGTCTAGAGGCTGAGCTGTAGGAAAGGAATATCACCCGAGGCTTGGATTTCAGCTTTGCTACTTCTGGCGTTAAATGTTCAGCTTAAAGCATTCATGAATCAAGAAGTGAGCCCAACATATTCTTGGCAATTTCCAAGAAGAATAAATAGGATATTTTTATATCTCAACCAGTTACCCAAGACCTAGAGAAGGTAGAAACCACACACAAAAAAAGGCCACTTATATTTCATACTTCTTGAAAACTGCTAATTGAACAAGAAAATGTTTACAATAATTACAAAGGCTTCCAAATGTCCATGATCTTACATTTACATATTTGATTTAATTTAACTGTACATTTTCCTAAGTTACACATTTGGCTACTAAGACCAGAGTAAAGATTTTCAAAAAAGTGTCATTTGAACTTACTCTCCATTCTTAATTGTCACTAAGTCACAATTATTTTTCAGTGTTTCTGTATATTTTAGGCAGAAAAAAAGTTGATGTAAGTCAGTGACAGAAAGGACAGAGAGCAGAGGAGTGAAGGTGGAAAGAAAGCTTCAAGACTTGGTGTGTGAATAAAGGCAGCTGAAGAAGAGAAGGAAGGTCAGAGTAATTCCCGGGGTGCGCTGGGAGACAGAGGTTATTATGCGCTGCTAAGAGGAGTTAACAGTCCACTTGGAATCAGAAATTATTCAGAAAGGGGCGCTTGGATGTCTCAGTTGGTTAAATGTCCGACTCTTGGTTTTTGGCTCAGGTCATGATCCCAGGGTCAGCTCTGCACTGAGCATGGAGCCTGCTTGGGATTCTTTCTCTATTGCTTCCCCTCCTCCACTCATGTTCTCTCTCTCTCTCTCTGTCTCTCTCTGTCTCCCAACTAAAAAAAAAAACTTACTTGGATGGAAGCAAAGGTAGATTAATGGTGGAATAACCATCTGAATTTACTTATTTGCTTATGATTGGGAGCCACTGATTATTCTGAGACACAAAACTCAGTGACAAAAATGGATTCGGGGATTAAGAAAATTGATTATTTGATTTTTTAGCACTTTAATTAAATTTGACATTTATTTAAAGTGGGAGTTTTGAGGGGCGCCTGAGTGGCTTAGTCGGTTAAGCGTCCGACTTTCGCTTAGGTCATGATCTCACGGTTCGTGGGTTCGAGCTCCGCGTCGGGCTCTGTGCTGACTGCCAGCTCAGAGCCTGGAGCCTGTTTCAGTCTGTGACTCCCTCTCTCTCTGACCCTCCCCTGCTCACGCTGTCTCTCTCTCTCCTAGAAATAAATAAATAAATAAAAAACATTAAAAAAATTAAAAAAAAATAAAGTGGGAGTTTTGAGCAATGATGGGTTTAAAGTGAAAATATTTAAATCATGCGAAGTTTGGGCTCCTTAAGTCAGGCAATGTCTTCCATGTTGTTTTGTTTATTTTCTACCTCACTTTTAAAATTATGTGAGGTGTGTAAGGAAAGAAATTTTAAATTGAAAGATTATTTTAAGTGAATTGACAAAGAATTCAGAGGGAAGGAGATAACAGAAAGGGGAAAAGAAATATGTACAAGAGATACCAAAGGGAAAATTAGTAAACAAAATATCTGCTATGAGATCTTATGTAATTACTGTATTGAAAAGTAAAGTCTAATGCTCTGCTAGCTAGAGAAAAAATGAAAATAAGATTATTTATANAGAAGGGAAGCTTTGCTGTCACTGAAGGTTTAACTATACATATAGTTATATATATGATTATTATATATAGTTATATATATGATTATTATATATAAGTATTTATATTATATTCATTGTATACATTATATTTTATATTTATATAAACATTTTATTTATATTATATTATACATGAAATAT
>NW_027533088.1:345143-362012 GCF_008692635.1 Crocuta crocuta | reverse complement strand
ATATTTATAATACAAATTGTGGTTTATATTATATTTATATGTTTATATAGTATATTTATACAGTATGTTTTATATATTTATATTATTTTTTATATATACATTTATATATCTGCTATAAAACTATATAAGAGCTACCCTAATGACAAAATAGCATTCTCACTAATATTCTTACATTAGTACAACAGCTAGCTTTCTCTGGCTGTTCTTATAACTCGTTTCATGTGAGCTGCAATAACAATTTGAAAACACATTTTATAAAGTTAAATGTGTGGAACCCAGATTATACTCTGATGTGCAGGGCTCTGGGAACCTGTCCCTTCCACAAATAGCTCTTCCTACAGGCACCAGCATACTTGAAATTACACAATTTCATTTATTCAAGATTTGTCACTTCCTAGAAATTCACTTTAACGTGAAAACATTACTGAAAGACAATACCTACATCACTGACTCTGCTTTGTTTCACTTTACTTGATGGTTTTTCTTTGCTGCCTAAACATAACGTGTATGAAGCCTACCTCCTGTAGAGTCCTCAAATTTTTTAAAAATATAATCTGCAAAAGATGCAAGAATTTAGATGAATTGTAGGTTATAATTAGAAATGGTGCCTTCTAGACGCGCCTGGGTGGCTCAGTCTGTTAAGCATCCGACTTTGGCTCAGGTCATGATCCTACCGTCCGTGGGTTCAAGCCCCGCGTCGGGCTCTGTGCTGACAGCTAGCTCAGAGCCTGGAGCCTGCTTCAGATTCTGTGTCTCCCTCTCTCTCTGACCCTCCCTGCTTATGCTGTCTCTCTCAGAAATAAATAAAACACATTTTAAAAAAAGAAAGAAAGAAATGGTGCCTTCTAACACAAGACCCTGAAACATCTACTAGAGCTCATTTTAAATCAAATTATGTTAGACTTGCTTCTCACAATGGAATAGACTATGTATCTGTTCGTGTTTTATCCAGGAAATTTTCATCAGAAAACAGTTCATTTAAATAATACAATTTAGACTCCACTAAGGTTAAGATGAAGCATGAACTTTTGTTCTTCGAAAGGATACACATAAGGAGATAGTCCTTCATTCAGCATCAAAGATAAGAAAACAGGAAACAAATGCCATATCTACTCCTTCGCTGCAAGTTATTATTTTTATGTTTTTATGGTCAAGGTCCATGTATCTCTGAACAGCTATGAAAGGGCTTCCTGGAAGAAAAAAGATCCAAAGAAAAACAAAAAACAAAACCAAAAAAACCATGTCCCCCAAGTCCTATGGCTCCACCTTACCAGAGAGAGGAGGATCACAGACTGGCAGACATTGAAATCATAAGACTGGACATTACAAGTTTGCAAAGTCATTGAATCCTAAGCTCACTTGTAGTCCAAGGGAAGTCATGCAGGATGAAGATGGATACATCACTTTAAATATTAAAGCTCGAAAACCAGCTCTCACATCAGGTAAGAATGCCCAGAGCCAGAAATTTGGAAATTAATTATTGAAATAGGTCAATTTTACTTTCTTTTCTCTGCTAGTGGTAGCATGTATAGCTTTATTTTCCTGATGACTTTCTTTCTCTTCAGAATTTGAATAATATCTACATAGGCTTAGATATTTAGAATATAAGCAATAAAAAGTAAAAGCAGGGAGCAGTACATTAAGGGTGATACAATTTACTGATGGAAGGAATAGAAACCAAGGGAATAAGCTTTATACAGTTTAATACTGGAAAACCAAAGGAATAAGGGGAAAGAATGTTTTAAAACTTTATTTTCTAAGATGTCAGCAAATGAGTCTGATTCTTCAGCTGTGGTTTATAAAAGCAATTATTTATGGGGGTGGGTACAAAACAAAACAAAGACAAAAGATCAAACAAACACCTTAATAGTTATTATTCACTCAGAGAGTCAAAATCCATTGGAAAAGGATGGATGTGAGGCATAGGAATGATTTGTGCTTGCTTTGATGATCACCAGAAGACACTAGCAATATCTGGCAATGAAGCTCAGATAACCTTGAGAGAACATGCGCAGAGGCGATACTGCTGCATAGCTATTCTGTACTGCCTGTCCCCTGACATCTTTATTGTGTTCCCACAGTTGACTCTGCTTCCTCACCTTTGTGGCGTGTGATGGCATGGATTCTGCTGGTCTTGTGCGTGGGGTTAGTTATTGGGCTGGTGGCTCTGTGGATGGTGTGTAAGTATTGACTCATTGGGAAAGACTTGATCTGATGAAAAGCAATACCTAAAGGTCCTGGTGGATGCCACCAAGCTAAATTGTCACAGTGTGTCTGTTTGTTACTACTTCAATCATATTCGTGGCTGCCAAGATAGTCTCCATAAAGGAGAACTCTGACTTTTCCCTTCTGCTTAAAATCACTTTGTTGGTTTACTACTTAAAATTATTTTTGAGAATTTTAAACTGGTCTTGAAGATCCTTCTCAGTATAGATCCCCACTATCTTTTCCAATATTTTTCTCCCTGTCTTGCATATTCTAAGTCCCAGCCAACATGGCACTTTCTCAGTTTCCCGGCCTGAGACTTTGCTCATATTCTATTCCCTCTTCCTAAAATGTCCTCCTTCCCATTGTGTTTAATGACTGTGTTTACTTTCAGTCAGAAACAATTTGTATCCCACCTGATTTATCACTTTTGTCTTTTTATAAATCTAAAATTTATAAAATTTTATCATTATCCATGTAGCTGGTTTGTGTACCTGTTTATTTTTCATAAGATATTTTAGAATCTTTCATTCGCCATCTTTTTTAAGAAAATGTGAATAGTATTGTTAAAAATTGTTAAAAATTTTTAAATGTCTCATTTATTTTTGAGAGAGAGAGAGCATGAATGGGGGAGGAGCAGAAACAGAGGGGGACAGAGGATCTGAACCGGGATCTCCATTGAGAGCAGAGAGTCCAATGCGGGGGCTCGAACTCACTAACCATGAGATCATGATCTGAGCCGAAGTCTGAAGCTCAACCAACTGAGCCACTCAGGTGCCCTTCGTTGGCCATCTTATATTCACTTGAATATCACAATAAAAATATTGTTGTCAGTACAACAAGAAATCAATATGCGTTTAAAAAAATTTTTTTAATGTTTTTTATTTATTTCTGAGAGAGAGAGAGAGAACATGAGAAGGGGAGGGTCAGAGAGAAAGGGAGACACAGAATCTGAAACAGGCTCCAGGCTCTGAACTGGCCATCCACACAGAGCCCCACGCAGGGCCCTCACGAGCCATGAGATCATGACTTGAGCTGAAGTCGTACACTTAACCGACTGAGCCACCCAGGCTCCCTAATATGTGTTTTTTAAATCAAAAGATATTTTGATATTAAGTGAAAAACAAAATAACATGCCATTCACCTTTGAAATCTGCTTATCAATCTGTATTGAAGGAAATACCAAAACATCCACTTGGGGCACGTAATTTGATCAGGGCGTTTTCTTATTTGTGATGGTCTCCTTCAATTAATTCAGCTTCTTTTGGATAACCACCAGGTGTCAGTTTTGCGCAGTTCTTAATTTGTTCCTTATACCCTACCCCCCTTTTCCCAGACCCTTTTGCAGGACTCATTTACTTATGTGTATTTAGTAAACACTTCACAGTTTGACAATTCTGCTGAAATTAAAGTTCATTTTATCCTGATCACAAACTATATCTAATTTTTACATCTAGCTGCCACAGAGCAAAACTACCTACTAGCGGAGAATAAAAATTTCTCAGGAACTCTGCACCAGCTAGCACAGCAGTTCTGCCAGTATTTAATAAAAGGATCAGAACAAAAGAGCAGTGTCAGTAAGTATGGTTTTGTAACCTCTTCATCTCCACTCTCCCTCTCCCCCCCACCCCCCCAGGAGTATTTCTGTGATGTGTCTGTAGGGAATCTGGAGATCTGCAGGAAACATTGAATATAAGGAAAAAGCAAATGTAAAAAGTAAGGATGCCTATGCTTGGTTTCTCCTTAAGGCCATAAATGCAGCCCATGTGACAGAAACTGGAGATATTACGGCAATAGTTGCTATGGATTCTTCAGGCACAATTTGACATGGGAAGAGAGTAAGCAGTACTGTATTAACATGAATGCCACTTTGCTGAAGATCACCAGCCAGAACGTTCTGGTAAGGAGATTTTTCTGTGAAATATTTTGGAGTCATAAGGAGAAAAATCTTAACTGACACATTTGATTTAATAGATAGATACACCATACACACACACACACACACACACACACACACACGTTTCTAATGTCTTCCAGTTTGTACTAGTCTGAGAACCTTATCAAGCCCAGTAGAAATGACCACATCTGAGAGTAAAAAGTGTTAAAAAGAACCAATGAGACTTAGAATTCTGGTGTTACTCTTGTGACAAGTCATTTAAGCTTTCTCAGCTTCCTTAACTTCATTTACTAATTCACAAAAGAATCTGAAAGTATAAAGAAACTCAATATCATTGTAAAACATGAATAACAATGTCATCTCCATAGTACATGACTCCCCAGTCTCTGCTAAATTATTGAACAGTTGAACTTGAACAAACCATGATACAAACTCCACCTTTTCAAAGGCTCTTCCGTAGTTTGGGGAACAATCTCATTTGCGAAATACACAGGATTTCAGTTGAAATTTTTCTGGGAAACATGTTGCCTCTTCCACATTTTCCTCTTTGACAGCTTCTAACAAAGGCTCTATTATGAGGCAAAATGGGTTCACATCCACTCATACACTCTCTCTTTATTATTTAGTATAGCTTTTCTCTTCTTTGTGAATCTTGGGAGCAAAGCAGAAACCAAGCCTTGGAGTCTTCCTTCCACCAAATTATAGGTTTACTTATTTTCTATTTTTTTAAGTAATAAGCTTACTAAAACATTTTTTATTTTTTTAATTGTTAAAAGTTTATTTATTTTGAGAGAGAGAGAGAAAGAAAGAGAGAGAGCTATCAGGGGAGGAACAGAGCGAGAGGGAGAGAGAATCACAAGAGGGCTCCACTCTGTCAGTGCAGACAGAGCCTGATGCAGGACTTGAAACACAACCATGACCTGAGCCAAAACCAAGAGTCAGAGGCTTAACTGACTGAGTCACCCAGGTGCCCCTAAAACATTTTTAAAGGCATATATTATCTATGGAATTTATCCTACAACTTCTATTATGATAACTATTCATATGCTGTATGTTAAAAATGAATGCAAGTATAAATTAGAATACAAGATCAGTATTTGGCTTCTGTGCAGAGATTACACCAAATTCAAATGGTCAACCAGTCATAATCTCCAGACCTGCTTTGGTTGACCAGTAAAATTGACTTTTACTTTCCTGAGCTGGAGTCCACAGAAGTGGACCAGACATGAGGAGATAATGCCGGTGACACTCCTGATCATTTGTGTGTCCTGCTAGTTTAACTATCTACTAACTCTTTTTGTGGACTCAAACTCAGAGAAGGTATTCAGATAAATAAATTAATTTTCTTTCCAATCAGGCAAAATAAGAGAGTGTCCTAAAACCTTGACGTCAGCAACAAGAGATTAATTAGAAACATATAAACATGTCGAATCTCGTTACTCTAATCTGATGCCAGATTGGAGATTTATGAATAAAAGAGGAAGTAATGTGATTTTTGAGAAACAGAATAGTTGAATTTCAGGTAGAATATACTTCGTACAGTGAAGTATACGATGTGGGTGTATTTTAAAGAAAAGAACAGGGCTTCACAGAAAGGTGAGGTATAGCTGAAGCTTTAAAAAGTAAGCAGCTAAAGGTGGCTTTCACACAGTATCTCTTATGGAATCCATTCTGTGTCTCACTTGTGTTAAGAAGCTCATGTCATTTTTTATTTGCCAAGAATGCAGTCTCACCTGTTTTTTCGGGAGGTAGGAGCATGTATGAACATTTGACTTTTTAAAATTTTGTTATCCATAGATAAATAGATTGATTGATCCATTAATTCCACAAATACACACTGAAACTATTCCAGAATCTGAACGTACCCAGTTAACAAAACTTACAGAAATCCCTAACCTTAGGGAGCTTATATTCTAGTTCTGGCAATAGGCAATGAACAAAACAGACAACTATAATGTAGCATATAGTGGATAGTGGTAATTCCTAGATAGAAAAAGGTGAATTAGAGGGGTACCTGGGTGGATCAGTTAGTTAAGCATCTAATTTGGCCTCAAGTCATCATCTCACGGTTTATGGGTTCGAGCCCCATGTTGAGCTCTGTACTGACAGCTTGAAGCCTGCTTCAGATTCTCTGTCTCCCTCTCTCTCTGCCCCTCCCTTGCTTGTGCTCTTTCTTAAATTAAATAAATAAACATTTACAAAAAGAAAAAGGTAATTAGAAAAAGCAGATGCTATTTGTAATCCCTTTGAGAAAGACATCATATAATTCTCTTTTAGTCAATCAACTGAAACAGATTAATACTTCCATATGTAATTTTGTAGGCTACTACAAAACTAAGCTAAGCAATGGAACCAAAGCAAGTAGAGGTTAATCTAGGGAATAGTAAATTTCACCAGCAATATATTTCTTTTTTGTGTTCCTTCTCCAGTTGTTTACCATTATCTTATTTAAGAGTGATATTTGGTACTCTATTTGAAACTCTAGTCTTCAATCAATGGAAGATAAACACATAGGAAGGTTAGAATATCTGCTTTCTGTGAACATTTTTTTTTCGTATCTTATAAGCAATTTTTTATTCTCAAGCAAAGGAACTTGGCACAATTATAAATACCAAATATAATTAATATTAATATGGGCATATAATCTAATTTATTGCTTTTGTTGTTCAGGGTCTTATCATGAAGCTTTGTCCTTACACCATTGCAAGAACTGTGAAAGCACGCTGACCATTATATTTATTTACATTTGCAATAGGAATACATGAAGTCCAGGACTGGATTAATTCGTTGGGTTGGATTGTCCCGCAAGAATTCTAATGAGGTTTGGATGTGGGAAGATGGTTCAGTGCCCTCCAAAGATGTGTAAGTCCCTGGACTTTTAGAATACAATTAGCAAATCTTATTCCTGAGAACCTTTACCCTCTTGATGGCAAATTACTTAAAATTTGGGAGATGGTTCTATTCTCTTCTGTGTGCTATATAAGCAATAGCTGAGTCACTGACCCCCTGAGTCCTAATAAGTGAACATTGGTTATCAGACAGTTTTACTTCACTTACCCTCCCAAGCCTCTGCTCTTTATCTGTCACAATCCACCTCTACTTCCAGTAGTTTTCCCCATTCATTTCTACTCTCAAATTTACCATTGGGTTTTTTGTGCTTGTGTGTGGGTGAATGTATTTTGCTTGATCTGATTCTCTTCACGTATTTTTAGAACAAAATGGTCATTCTTGTTATTTTATGGTTGAAAGTTATTACTCTAAGGATTCTTTTGACTTTTCAGTATCATTTTACCTACTCTTTCACGCCAGGGGTCCCCAAGAATCAGGCACATTTATAAAGTGGATCCAATGTCTGTATCATAAGGCTCCATCCTTCTACAGATAAACCAGGCAAAGGAGCCAATTACATCAGTAGTTAATGTTTTCCAATCTCCAATCTCAAGACCTTTGCTCAATTTGTATGTCAAAACTCTGTCTCTCCAGTTAAAATGTAAATCAACAGCCAAAACCTATACCAGCTGATCATTACTAAAATTTTTAATTAATTGATTCCACAGATACTAAGTATTTACTATGGGTATGAGTAAAGGATACTGTGAGTACAAGCAAACTTCTTCATAGATCTTGAGCTTTATCTCCTATCATTTTCTGCCTCATTAACAATACTTTAGGCAAACTGGTGAACCTCTGTGCTTTCAACAAACTAAACTTGTTTTGTTGTCTTAGGGCTTTTGTATTTACTGTTTTCTTCTGGAATGTTCTACCTCCAGAATTCCATGAGGGCTCCCCCTTGTGAGACACATGTCTGTTTCAACTTTACTTCCTCAATGAGGTCAACTTTAATTACCAAAACTAAACTAGCCTCTTTCCTCCCACATCCACTTGAGTCCATTAGCACACCATTTCATTTCTTCATACCTCTTACCACTCTCTGAAATTTTTTATTTGTTAGCGTCTTACCAATATCCTCTTACTATTTAATGTAAGCTCCCTAGTAGAAGGTACCGTGTCCTTGATTACTCTATCCATGGCACATAAAATAGCTTTGGCATATGGTAGGTATCCTGTAGATATTTGGCAAAGAAATTAGATATATATATTCTGTGTTCTCTTGTCATGAGCAGTGTAGCAGGGAATAGACACAACTTAATAGGTAATCACAGTAGAGTGTGCTGCCTTGTATCTGCTAGCCTATAACATAATTCCTCATTTAAAAATCTAATCAACTTAGTGGGGGGAGGAGGGATGGGCATGGAGGAGGGCACTTGTGGGGATGAGCACTGAGTGTTATGTGGAAACTAATTTGACAATAAACTATAAAAAAAAAAAAGAAAGTCAAGGCAATAATGTTAAAAAGAAAAAAAAAAGAAAAAAATCTAATCAACTTACTTTTCCTTGAGCTCATTTCCATTTGTGCAGCTACTTGCCCTACAAGGTTCTTCCATCTTCTTTCTGTTTATCTAAATCCTATCCTTCCTTCAAGATGGAACTAAAGCACAATCTTGTATGAAAAGATGAAAGGATAAAGCCTTTTCCATCGTTTTAGATCCCATCCATATCCATCTCTTTCTCTGGACCCTTAATGCATCTGCTGCTCCCTTACTACCTAATCAATGCTGTCTTAAATTGTTATTGAGCTACTGAGATGTACAGACTTTAAACTCCTAAGCAGACTGAAAATTTCTCAATGATCTGAATGTGTTTTGTTGTTTGTTTTTTGTTTTTACCCTTTTCCACCTTGTGCAACAAAATACTTTCACACAGAGTTTGATTGTTGATTGGGTATATTGTTTTTTGAAGGAACTCATTCTCCCTTTTCCATTCACAGGTTTGAGCTTTCTGGAAATGGAGAAGACAATATGAACTGTGCCTATTTTTATAATGGGAAAATTTACCCTACCTTCTGTAATAACAAACATTACTTAATGTGTGAGAGGAAGGCAGGCTTGATAAAGGTGGACACACTACTTTAATGCAAAGAGATGGGAAGGATGTCACAGACAGGTGCTTGCTTGTACAGTCAAAGATCTGAATGAAGGACTCACTAGACATAAAACTGTTTATTTTTCCCTTTATTCCCCTTGGAGTCATCTTTACATATCTTTTCTACCAACACGACTTCATCTCTCCTTTATATATCCTTTCATACTAAGGGATAACTTAGTCCATTCTCTATACATCCAGAAGCCAGTCTATGAGTTGATAATTTGTTCTCAATTGTTCTATTTCCATGGATTTTCTTTCTTCTCGTCTTCCCTTCATAATGATTTCAACACAGTATGATTCAATCATCTTCAGACATAAACATATAGATGCTTTAAGATGGAATAAGAAAGGTTAGGGTTTCATCAACCGAAACTGTGCAAAATACCTAAGTTTGAAAGAAAACATAAGGTAGTGGAAAGACAACTAAACTTGGAATCAGTAGAACAATTTAGATGATTACTTAACTAAAATACAACCATAGACCAAATGTAACCTCTTTAACATTCGTTTTCTCATACTTCAAATAGAATAACACCCATTATCTCACACTTGCACAACCTAAGAAAAGGTTGGAGTACTAACTATA
The DNA here is from genome assembly GCF_008692635.1 of Crocuta crocuta. NCBI lineage: Eukaryota > Metazoa > Chordata > Mammalia > Carnivora > Hyaenidae > Crocuta > Crocuta crocuta. Next base: position 352,338 of record NW_027533088.1, on the reverse strand, counting down.
TCAGTTACTCCATGAACGCCAACACCATGCCTTTCCTATATGCGCAGCATGGTTCCTTGTTGCTCACGGGAAACAAGAAAATAATCGCTTCTTGTCCCGTGAGAAGCACCACAATCCATAAAACACTACAGAATTACAGCTTGGACTCTAAGTACACTTTGGTCAGACTCTAACTCAGGGATTTTCTGTGCAAGGAAAATAAAAGTTTGTGTGCAAGAAGCCTCATGAGGTTTCAAAATAAGAAAATGCTTCCTTAACAAGGCCCATGGGCAAGTAGACAATGCAGCAAGTAAAATGTTTTATCTTTTCCTGACAGTTCTGTGCTTGGTTTTTGCTGAGTAACTCCTGAAGTATTTTAGATAGGTGGGGAAGCACCCTTTCACAGGATAACAGGCAAAAATTGCATTCCTTTCCCACATCTTCCTTGAAGTGACTCTTTCCTCTCACAGGGGTGGTAATAACATTTATGAACATGATTCTCAAATATCTCAACTGAGAGGTTTGGTAAACCATGCAGATGTTCAAACACAAATACTCAAGGTTCTCAGTTGGAAGACTAAAAACACCGAGTCCTGTGTTTTTAAGAAACACTCCAACTCAATTCTGCTACAAGTAGCTTCTAATACATTGTGAGAAAAACTACATTAGAACCTCCTCCCTATGTGGCTCTTGGTAAGTTACTCTCAGTTTCCTCATGTATGAAATGGGTTTAATATTATTATTTTACTCACAGCTAATGGGATCATTTGATATAATACATACACAAAGCACTGAGCAGAGTACCAAGCATGTAATAAATACTCAATAAAGATGTATTATTTTATACCTTTGTGTACAAACAACCAGAGACCCTGGAATCTTTATCTTATTTTACACTATTGATAAACAAGCAGATTTGGGAGGGACTGAGGAAAAATAACACAAATACCTCAGATTCTGCTTCTACTTCAAATGTCTTGAGATCTTGGCTTTTGGCAGGTAGTATTATCATTGTATTGTTTTTACTTGTTGATTTAGAGAAATGGGATAGGAACTAGACATTGAGAAAATCATCCAAAAATCAACCATGTCTCTGGACTTTGGTGTTTTATCACCCACAAATGGAAAAAAAAACACCCATATATTTATTTATACATTACTTTGGCACACGTAGATTTCAAAGAATAATATCTTAGTTTATGGCAGAAATGCAATTAAAAAATGTAAACCAATCAAACTGTGCCTACAAAGATTCTTTTTCCTGGTACTGATATCAAAATCATCTTATACACGAAATCAGAATAGCACAGGTTTTAATAGCCCAGCTTCTGTGATAAAAGCACCTAATTTCAAATACTGATTCTTCCACTTACTACCCAAGTGAACTTTGGTAAATAATTTGGTTTCTCTGGGCTTCAATTTACAACAAAGTTACAATGTACTAACTATAGTGCCTAATGATTTCATAGAGGTGTTCTAAGAATCAAAATAATTCACGTGAAAGTCATTTGGAATGGTACTTGGAAAGTAACGAATAATCAAAAGTGGAGTGATTAACAACATCAAAAGCAATATAAGTAACATATTAATTCTTTATTGGGAGAGCCCAATATTTCCCCCAAAGAAATTTATCAGAGAATATACTGCATTACAGAAAACTAGATCTTTCTAGCTCAATATTTAGTCCTGATTAAATTTGAGAGCACCTCGAAATTAACAACATCTCATTGAACTTCCGTTCCTGTGCTCCTGACATTAGTCTTAATGCATATTTGGTATGCTTATGGCTTCTTCCTCTTTTGTTTCTTCAAGATAGAAATCACTACATTAGAAAGGCTACAGAGAGTTAAGTGACATTATTTTTCAGATCAGAATCTCAAGTCACATGAAAACCATTTGAAATATTTAGAGAATTTGCTGGATAGTATCCATTTACCTCTTGAGATCCTCTCAGCCCCACTTTGTCCATTAATCCTTTCCCCAAACAGTGTCTTTATTCAATGCCTTTAGATTACTCTTTGAATATGCCATTTGTTTTCTTCTGATACACAGATCAATGGTTGAGGCAGGGAGACACTGAAACAAAAAGGGACATTGCACTTTTGCAGATTGTTGAGATTTGCAAACCATAAATTACTAAGACATGACCTTTGGCCATAAGGACAAATGGCCAAGATGTGAATGGTGATTAAAATATCAAGTTTCTTAATGTCAATGCTATAGTCACAGGATGTGACAGAAATGGCCATCTATCCACTAAATAATTCATGCCCCCCATATAGAGTGAAGTTGTCATAAAAATTTCCCGAGCCAGGCAAAAATTACATTTATTGAGCCCAATCTTTTAGATCCAAACACAAGTATTACGTTAGTGGATGTAGATGTGCTATGTGTAGGTTATGGCCTTTCAAATAGATGTGGATTTGCCGTTTTCTCTTTTCCTTTCCAAGGGACTCCAGTGTCTCACAATATAGAAGAAGCCTGGGTCCTTAGGGGGAGGAAATTGACCCGACTAACCAGGATTACTCTAGCTAAATTGTTACGTGAGCAAGAAATAATCTTTATTGTAGTAAACAACTGAATTTTTTTGACTCACTTGTCACTACATTACCCTAACTAATACAATGAGTAAATTTCTTTTAGGGGTGAAATCTCTTTTTGCTTTTTTTTTTTTAAATATTTTTATTTATTTCTAGGAGAGAGAGAGAGACAGCGTGGGCAGGGGAGGGTCAGAGAGAGAGGGAGTCACAGACTCCGAAACAGGCTCCAGGCTCTGAGCTGGCAGTCAGCACAGAGCCCGACGCGGGGCTCGAACCCACGAACCGCGAGATCATGACCTAAGCGAAAGTCGGACGCTCAACCGACTAAGCCACCCAGGCGCCCCATCTTTTTGCTTTTTTGTTTTAAGGATACACAGTGATCCACCGCTCCTTACATCCTGGTTTGTCCAACGCGAGCTAACCTTGGATCTTTGTTCCCTCAGTCATCCACATGCATCCTATACCAAATACAAGTGTGTTGTTTGCACTTCTATTCTTTTCATCTTGACAATACCTTACTGCTATCACCTTCAATGTCTGCTGTGCTTTCAAAACCAGAGCAATAACCTATTCTACCGTTGGCCCTTTCAAGTTCAGGTCCTTTCTCATTTCCTTCCTTCTTTGGCTTCAACATCATAAACTTCTACTTTCTAGATGAAGATGCATCTATTCTATTCCTTAAACCCAAACAAAATTTCCCACCAGTGTGAGAAGTAGCCAATTTCAGTTCTTTCACCAACCTGCTCCTGCCACACGAGGAAGACTCGGCTTCTCCTGGCGACTGCCTTACCTATCACAGCATCTCAGACATGCAGGAAGAAGAGACATACGCCTCACTTCACTGGGATGATCCAACACCAAACCCTTACCAGAAACATCTATCTTCCACTAAATATTCAGGTAACCAGTTCTGATTATCTAGTCCAAGACTTTGCCATTTACGTTTGGTTTCCTGTTCTGTGATGAGCCCAAGTTGATTTTTCTAGTGAGGTTACCCACATATGTGTATGATAATCGGTGATATGCTAACATTAATAATGAAGTGATATGGAAGCATAAGTAAAGGGGCAAAAGGAAGAGAGCAATGGATTTGACAAATATGTAGTAACCTTTTTACTTCTCTCTTGCTGGAAAGATAAAGAATTAATTCCTGAATTTGGAAGATAAATGAAAGCAATCACATATTTTTTTATTAGTTTAGTTCCTGCATAAAATACCCTGGAAGTTACCTGACAAATACTAAGACATAAAGAGAAAACAGGTTGAAAAACTGGCAAAATCATATCAGCCTGTAGTTGTCCACTCCAGTGATCAGTGCTGGTATTATTATTTAACATTTGTATTAGTGTCTTATTATTTTGATAATAAGCTAACATGGACCAAGGGGTTATATACAATACAAATTTATTATCTTTACAGTTCTAAAGAGCAGAAGTTCACAATTGGTTTCACTGGGCAATTGGCAGGGGTGTTGCTCCATTGAGGGGCTTTGGGGAGAATCCATCCCCTTATGTTTTCCAATTTCTAGAGCAGCATTTCTCAATTTACTTGGCGCATGGCCTTTTTCTCCATTTACAAAGCCAGCAGTGTGATGCCTTCGAGTGTTTTTCTGTTTCCATTGTTATATAGGACCCTGACACCCAACCTCCCATTTATAAAGGCCCAGATAAAACAGGATAAAGTCCCCATCCCAAGATCCTTCACTTAATTACACTTTAAAGTCTCTTTTACCACAAAAGGTAGTATCTCCAGGTTCTAAGGAGCCGGACATGGGCATTTGGGGCAGTACATTATTCAGTGTACCACATAATCCAAAGATAACTTTTATTTTTTCTCTGACTAGTGTTAAGAATTTGGCAAATCATACATTCTTCATTTTTCCTTCCTGAATAGATATGCAACATTACCTGGGGGGGGCGAGGGGGGAGTGTTCCTTATTCAAAACTGTATGATTTAAAAGAAATATCTCTGGGGGCGCCTGGGTGGCTCAGTTAGTTAAGTGTCTGACTCTTGATTTCAGCTCAGGTCATGATCTCACAGTTTATGGGATCAGCTCCACATCAGACTCCATGCAGAGCCTGCTTGGGATTCTATCTCCTCTCTCTGCCCCTCCCCTGCTTGTGTTCTTTTCTCTCAAAATAAATAAATAAACATTAAAAAAAATAAAAGAGGGGCTCCTGGGTGGCTCAGTTGGTTAAGTGTCTGACTTCCACTCAGGTCATGATCTCGTGGTCCATGAATTTGAGCCCCGTGTCGGGCTCTGTGCTGACGGCTCAGAGCCTGGAGCTTGCTTCGGATTCTGTGTCTCCCTCGCTTTCTGCCCCTTCCCCACTCATGATCTGTTTCTGTTTCTCTCTCTCTCTCTCCTTCTCTCAAAAACAAATAAACATTAAAAAAATTTTTTTTAATAAAAGACATATCTTTGAACCAATCTTGTTCAAGTGGGACTGGAAAGAGATGAGGAGACGCAACCTGTATCTCTGCTTTCAGAAATGAAAGCTAACTACCATGTTTGCTATAATCTCTAAAAGATTGCTGGAAGAGAAAACTAGAAAACTAGTTAGTAAGATTGCAGCATCATATAAGGGTAAGAGAAGTATGTTATTGAACCTACTGGGCTTGACATTTTTCCACATCAAATGTGGTCTAGCTTCCAACTTGGAGTTCCAAAAGTTTGGAGTGTGTTTTTCCCGTTACCAGCCTCCAGGACTTCAAGGGTTCTCTACTAAGAATGCAAATGCTTTCTTTCACTCAGACTAGTCTTAGCCTGGCCCGTCTCTTTCATCTACTTTCTCTAACTCAGTGTCATTGGTCATATTCCTTGTTTAGGAACGTGGTATCTTGTGGTGGTGATTTCATGTGTTTTCTGCGTGGGCTCAGTAACAACCTCTATTTTCCTGGGCATCAAGTGTAAGTACAAAAGAATATCTTCAAAATTATCTCTCTTTATATATAGTACATATACTTTATATATAATTATGCATTATAAACATACATATGTACATATATACTGCATATATCTTTAAATACAATTCTATATATCATTATAAATAAAATATCATAATTTATAAATAAATGAATAAATTACAAATCTGTAAATGCATCTAAGTGATGTAAAATAATGGCTTCTTTGTTTAAGTTATGGGACATTTATATAACTCTCTAAGCATTTGGATGTCACTAGTAACTTTCAATGCTCATCTGCATGTTGTTTAACTCAATTCTAATGTCATATGTGTCTTTGGGGAAAATAATGCAAATAATTACTTATATTATGATTCAGTTTGTAAATTTTATTAGCATGCCAAAGGGTGCAGTTTGAAAGATTTCAGTATAATGCTCCTTCTTTTCTAAATATGCATGTATTCTAAACTTAACTGTATGCAGATTATTTGAGTAAGAGTTTTTCATTTTATATTAGGCAAGTACAATTTAGTAAGTTTATATATAGATATATAGTAAGATATATAGATATATTGTTACAGTTAGTAAGTTTAATGCAATTCTGAACACTTTATTTGGGCCATATTTAATCACGTTTCTTTAGTACAAATTTAAGACATGTTTTCATATCTGGCAAGTGAAACTTTTATAAAATATAACAATTACAGAGCTAAAGATTGCAAAAAACAACCAAAAAACAACCAAAAACTGTATTATCACTCATGCTTGCACTAAGAAGTATGTATACAGAGATAAAGTTTATTGTCCAGATAATTCTTCCTTTTTGTATGCTCTGGAAAATCATTTCCTTATCTAGGAGACATTAGCTGGTGAGGGAAAATCATGAGTTCTAGAATGAAGAAGAGATGGGTTCATATTTGCTTCCACAAAGTACAAGAAACTTGATCTTGTTCATGTTAGCTATGAAGTTATTTTTGTGATTGTTCTTAGAAGATCGTTTTAAGAATTACTAGAAGCTCAACAAATAATTGTTGCCTTGTCTATCACTTCTAAAGAAATTTCACAACAAATGTGAGCACTTCCAGAAAGCCTTTGTTATCTCACTCTATGTTCTCTTTGGGTATCACATAAAAACATTATTTAAATCGAATGCAAGTCTATTTTTTTAGGAGATGCACATTTAAATATATATTTATCAAACAGACACACTGGAAATAGACTGAAGAGATAAAAGAGAACTAACAGATAAGTAAATTAACATCTAATAACTCAGTTTCTTCTGTAGAAACTGGTCACCTAGAGTGGAATATTGTCAAGCTCCGTTTCGACGACAGTACAAGAATTCATACACCAAGTAACACTGGAAGTAACTAAAAATGAGGTCAGGAAAGTAAGATAAATGGTGACAACATCAGTGATTATTGTTTGTTGTTTTTTTAATGCTGTTATCCCATGGATATACTATATATTAAACAACTTTTTTAACTCCCAAAACAAAAATTCTGGGAAGAAAATATTTCCATGAGGATAAAGGGAAGCTAGCTAGAAAATAAAGTATCTAACACTTTCAGTAATTTCTGGAAAATGCTTATAAATAAGTTTTGGTGTTCTTTTGTGTTAATAGCTACAAATATCTACTTTTAAAACTTAAAAATCACTATACAAATGTAAAATATTTTTACAGTTGGTTTTTGTTCACATATAGTGGCTTTTATTTTTTTTCTACCAATATTGTCATTTGCCAAGATCATCTTTTACATTGTCAAAACACT
>NW_027533088.1:334929-345125 GCF_008692635.1 Crocuta crocuta | reverse complement strand
AGGGCTTTTATTTCTTATTTATTTATTTATTTATTTATTTATAATTTTTTTACCATTTATTCATTTTTGAGAGACAGAGTGTGAGGGAGGGAGGGGCTGAAAGGGAGGAAGACACAGAATCCGAAGCAGGCTTCAGGCTCTGAGCTTGACAGGGGGCTCGAACTCACAGTACCATGAGATCATGACCTGAGCTGAAGTCACATGCTCAATCGACTGAACCATCCAGGTACCCCCTTAGGGCTTTTATTTAGTAAAGCTAGTTATAGAAACCAAAGTTGAGCTGAACAAGAAGCAGTTTATTTACTTCAAACTTTCTTAACTAATTGCTGTCCTTCTAGTTATAGATTATTTTATAGCCAGTATATTTTGAGTTATAAAAATCATGTTTATTTAAAAAAAATTTTTTAATGTGTATTTATTTTTGAGAGAGTGAGAGAGAGACTGCAAGTGAGGGAGGGGCAGAGAGAGAGAGAGAGAGGGAGAGATAGATTCTGAAACAGGCTCCAGGATCTGAGCTGCGGGGCTCAAACCCATGAACCTGGAGATCATGACCTAAGCCAAAGTCAGAAGCCCAATTGACTGAGCCACAAAGGTGCCCCTGAATCCCTTCTTTTCTAAAGGAAGTTTAGTNGACAAGCAGTAATGGAAGAAATCTATATCTTGTTTAAATATGAAAGTAATGCATGGGTTAATTACAGATTTTTCATATATACCATTAAAAATGCATCCATATACATCTGACAGTAAAATAACTGGTAAAATTAATCATTGATATAAAAGGATACACTGTGGTAATTGAAAGAAATCTTCTAGAACTATTGTTATTAATATGAAGATATGGTTACACAATATTTCCCTATGGGAAATGCAGATTTAAAGTCACTTATGGAAAAATACAGTTTTATAAAAATATGTAAAACAGATGCAGTTTTACATGCATATATGGAAAAAAGTTTTAATAGATATAAACTAAATGTTAACAACGGTTATTTAAATGGTAAGTTTAAATGTAAAAGAAGTAATTTCTTGCTTTCTTCCTACTGTTTTGTATTTTCTGTTTTTTTCTACCATGACTTATGCTAATTTCTTTCTATTTTAAAAACTCTGTAGTGTAAAATATTTTCTAAAACATCTAATTTTTTGGTTTTTACTCTTCTTTTTCATTTTATTAACTCATCCATTAGGTATATCATATAACATTATATAATTATAAGATATTTTTTATTTGTGGGGCTTTAAAAACATTTGTCTTATATTCCCCCAAATAAATATATTGTTTAATCTTTATTCCTTGCTGGTTGCAAATTGATTAGAAGCCCAACACCAGTAAAGGTACCGTATATTGCTTCCCATTTGGGGGGAATGAAAGGGAAGTCTCATTTCCCTTTCTCCAGTTTTATTACAGTTTTATATAGCAAACCCTTTTCAGATAGTAATAAAGAAAACAGCAATAACCTTGAGAATATATTTAATCTAGAAAAATTCGTCAAAATTCAAAATTTTAAAATAATACTTCAAATTTCCAAAAAAATATTATATTTTTCAATCTCTAAACACGTCATATTGTTAATAGAATAAAATAAATAACATCACTTTCCTACTCCTCACTCTGGTTACATCCGGCCTTTTGCTAAGAAGGAACATAATCCAAGCCACTTGTAGCCTAGATTACTTGAACTACAGATGGACAAGGCATAACCATCCATTGTATATCTAGTCCACACCTCTTGAGCAAAATATAGAAAAGAGGGTAAGATTCCTAGAGAAAGATTAGCATATGCATAATAGTAAACCCAAAAGTAGAAGAGATAGTTGGATAAAAGTAGTATTATTTCAAGACCTACTGGATGAATACTTTCCAAAATTGGTCAAAAACATCAAGTCGTGGGTTCAAGAAATTCTATAAAAACCAAAAGGCATAAAGAAAAGCAACATCCATGTTAAGAAAAATATTTAATAAAATAGGAATAGATAGGTACTTTATTGTATGGTTTTTAAAAATAACTGCCCTAAAAAGCAATTCAGACTTAGAAGGAAGGAAAAACAAAAAAATTATATAAAAGTAATGTAAATATGGAAGAAAGACTGGCCCTACCAAATACTGAAATAAAATTATAAATCTAAAATAATGAAGGCTGTGTGGTGCTGATATATGAATAGAAAAGCAGATGGATTGAATGTAATTAAAATAATAGAAATATATCCACATGGTTTACTGGAAATTACAGTAAACTGAAGATGGGAATTAAAAGAGGATGGGGACTGGGGCGCCTGGGTGGCTCAGTCGGTTGTGTCCAAACCATGATCTCATGGTTTGTGAGTTTGAGCCCTGCATGGGGCTCTGTGCTGAAGGCTGAGCCTGGAGCCTGCTTCAGAGTCTGTGTCTACCTCTCTTTCTCTGGCTTGTCCTTTCCTGGTTTCACTCGCTCTCGCTCTCTCTCTCTCTCTCTCTCTCTCTCTTTCTCTCTGTCTCAAAAATAAATAAACGTTAAAAAAATAAAATAAAATAAAATAAAATAAAATAAAATAGGATGGGGAGGAGGGGGGCCTGAGAGGCTCAGTCAGTTAAGCATCTGACTCCCGCTAAGGTAATCATTTCATGATTCATGAGTTCAAGACCCACATGGGGCTCTGTACTCATGGTGTGGAGCCTGCTGGGGATCCTCTCTCTCTCTCTCTCTCTCTCTCTCTCTCTCTCTCTCCTCTTAATCCCTCCCCCACTTATGAATGCACATGCCTTCTCTCTCTCAAAATAAATAAGTAAACTTTTAAAAAAAGAGGATGAGGAGGGGTTTCTTTCAGTAAATGATATGAGACCACGTACAATGTAGTCATCTGGGGGGGAAATGCTGAAGTTATATCTTATAAATTCCAACAAAATAAATTCCAGCTACCAAATATATAAAACTGAAATACACTTATAAAAGTATAATATCAGGTGTAAAATTTTTACTAAAAATGACTCAAGAAACAAACAGGTGAACATAAGGGAAAAGAAGGAAAAATAAGATAAAAACAGAGAGGGAGGCAAATCCTAAGAGACTCTCAAATACAGAGAACAAAATGAGGGTTTGCTGAGGGAGCGTTGGGTGGGGGATGCGCTAAATGAGTGATGGGCATTAAGGATGACACATGTTGGGATAGGCACCGAGTACCATCTGTAGATGATGAATCACTAAATTCTACCCCTGAAACCATTTTTACACTATGTGTTAACTAACTTAGATTTAAATAAAATTAAAACTTAAAAAAAAAAAAAAGCATCTGATGAATGTGGGACAAACTACCACACGCAAAGTCAAAAGACACACTGGGACAATGTAACTGTAGAAAAGCTACTTTTACCAAAATATAAGTGCACTGAGAGAACCTGTTAAACAAGACTGATTGTTGAAGAAGATTCACAGGACCCAAAATGCCAGTGCTTACAAATGTACAGTTTATTACAAGAAAAGTATACAAGTATACAATTTAACAACCACATTAAAGTATGTATGGGCGCCTGCGTGGCTCAGTTGGTTAAGCGTCTGACTTCAGCTCAGGTCATGATCTTGATGTTTGTGGGTTTGAGCCCCACATTGGGCTGGGTGCTGACAGCTCAGAGCCTGGAGCCTGCTTTGGATTCTGTGTCTCCATCTTTCTCTGCCCCTCCTGTGCTTGCACTCTGTCTCTCTCTTCCTCTCTCAAAACTAAACATTAAAAAAGAATTAAAAAAAATAAAGATATGTATTACAAGGAAAGGTCCGGAGAGAGGTACAAACAGGTGCCTTGTCTTCCCTCTGTAACTAACTTTTAAACCACAATTCATCTCTTGAGTCAGGAACCACCAATGTGTACACAGAATATTTTGTACCAGGGAGCCCAAAATAGAGTCTTCCTTGGGCATTTTTGTATTTGCTGACCACAGACGCAGATTTCTGTAAGGTAACCAGCTTCAATAGCAGACCGTTCTCAGGATCTCTTCGTAACCAGGGGCAAATCATCAACCATATAGCATCAGTAAACAACGTCAACAACCTAGTAGAATCTGGTCCTCAAATCCTCAGAGTGATGATTATAAAGCTATACTATCAATCAGTATGTCTCCTACCTTGTCCAGAGGTCAGTGCCAGGCGGGAACTTTACAGACACTGTCAGCCTGATCCCAGGCCTGTTTGAATGAATTCTCAGCACAATAAGCACCTCATATAAAACAATAAAGAAAAGACTAGAAACTCAATGAAAAAAATATTATATAAATATATCTAATATACAGTTATACACATAATAGAAAAGGAAACACAACTGACATTTATATGTATGAGAAAAAGATTCAACACCAAATGTAAAAAGGGAAATGCAAATTCAAATGATATTGACATACCTTTTGCAATAGAATATATGGAGGGTAATTTGGAAGTATGTAATACAATTTAAATGTACATAAACTTTGACCTAGCAACTTATCTTAAAAACATACATGCATATGTGAAATTATGTATGACTAAGGTTCTTTATTACCATATTTATTTCTGTAATGCCAAAAAATTACAAATAGTTTAAAAGCCAATAGAGAATGACTAACACAAATCATGATATATCCAGACAATGGAATTCGATACAGTTATAATGAAAGAATGAGAAAGCTATTTATATACTCTTATGGAATTATGTCCAAAAATGTCCTTTATAATTACCTTTTTAAAGTTTATTTATTTATTTTAAGAGAGACAGAGACAGCATGAGCAAGAGAGGGGCAGAGAGAGAGGGAGAGAGAAAATCCCAATCAGGCTCCATGCTACCAGCACACAGTCCGATGCAAGGCTCAATCTCATGAACTGTGAGATCATGACCTGAACTGAAACCAAGAGTCAGGCACTCAAATGATGGAGCCACCCAGGTGCCCCCAAAATATATTTTCAGTGGTACAATAAAAGGTGAAAAACCATATAAACAGATTGTTATCCCCTGTACAAAGGGAAGAGAGGACCTTTTATATTTATTTGCTTGTAAAATTCAGAATATATGTGGAAGAATAAAAAAGAAATTGGTAAACCTGACTTCTCTGGGGGAGTGCAGTTGGGTGTATGAGGATACTGGGTGGTAAAGAGGCTTTTTGCTCTGTATCCTTTGAAGCTTTTGATTCTTGAACAGAGCACATTTTAAACAAGAACTTAATACCCATTAAAGTCACAAAGATCATCAGTAATCTGTAGCTGTCCTTAACCTGTATGGAAGAATTACTTTGAAATATTTTGTTAGTGTTTTTTGTTTTTTGTTTTTTTTTAAGAATGCTGGGGCGTGGAGGAAGACACTTGTGGGGATGAGCACTGGGTGTTATGTGGAAACTAATTTGTCAATAAACTATTTGTAAAAAAAAAATAAATTGTATAAAGCTTGTAAAAAAAAAAAAAAGGAATGCTGGGGCGCCTGGGTGGCTCAGTCGGTTGAGCCTCCGACTTCGGCTCAAGTCATGATCTCATGGTTCGTGTGTTCCAGCCCCATGTTGGGCTCTGTGCTGACAGCTACCTCAGAGCCTGGAGCCTGTCTTCAGATTCTGTGACTCCCTCTCTCTCTGACCCTCCCCTGCTCACGCTGTCTCTCTCTCTCTCTCTCTCAGAAATAAATAAAAAACATTAAAAAAAACTTAAAAAAATAAAAGAATTCTTGTTATTGTTTGAAGTGTTCCAGGTGTCCACTATTGCTATGAAACAGCAAGAAAAACTCATCCAACAGGAGAAAGCACTGTTGAATTTCACACGATGGAAGAAAAACCATAATCTTCTGATGAAAGACTGCCAAACCTTGATGCAAAATGCTTTCACTTCAGGTAACTGATATCAAATCAGTTTCCATTGTGCAGATACAAATGCAGACACTGATTCCTTAAAAGGAAACAGCGACACACATTTTGTTCTCTGCAAATCTACAGTCAGAATTTTAAATTAGAAGGGACATGATTTTGATCCACACTTCAGTTCAATCTTATTTATATCTGTCCATAGAATGTGAAAAATACTGAGGTCCCAAGAAATGCAGACTTAAAAACCATACAGTCAAATTTCAAAAGGAAATGTGTAGGATTGGATCAGATTTTTTAAAAAGCAGTATTTGGTGTTTTTCCCAATCGCTCAAATGTATACATGTATCTTTAATTCTAGTTCTAAATTCATCAATATATTTAGTTGAGATATCACTTTGGATTCAAATTTAGATATCTCTTTGAGCAGAAAAATTATTTTAGAAATCAGAGTATTTACCACAGAATTATAACAATGCAGGGTTCACATCTTTTAAAATATTCTATGAAGTTATTTCAGTTTTATCTTTTACATCTCTTACAAGCACTTGTTTTTCAAGTAGGCTCCACACCTAACATGAGGCTTGAATTCACAACACTTGAGATCAAGAGTCTCACTCTGCTGACTGAGCCAGCCAGCCACTCTCCTCTTACAAGCATTTTAAACCTAAAATAGCTTATTTCTATTTGTTTTGTAGCTTGTCAAATACTCTATGGTTACTTAATTGGCATTAATTATCCTTGTAGTGGATACCATTTAAGTAATCACAAATGAGAGAGGTCCAAAAATCTACTATAGCTCTGTCTGACTGAAATTTAGTCACATAAATGTTTACAGAATCACTGTGTGCCCAACCATTTTTTAAAATAATTTAGACTTTTACAAGCATAAGTTAGACCCGCCTCCAAGCCACCAACCTTGAGACAATGACAATATCCATTTTGAAGACCTACAAATCTAACATGTCCTCCAAACTTTCAATTGCCATTGTCAATGCCACTCAGGCTATAACTTTAACAAGAGACAAGACTCTGATTAGCATAGACTCTAAATGAAGGATATAGAGAAGCTTTAAGTAGGTCAACATTCGGTCCATGGAAACTTGTAATAAGCTATTTGTCACCCTCTGTAGAAGGTCTCTCTCTAGAAACTAGAGTTCTGGAAATCTCGGTGTCATTGCCTCTATAAAACTCTGCAAGAAACAGTCAAGTTTTTGCTTTTCAGTTCTTGTACACTCTTGAGCACACTTCTTTTATGAATACATTCTTTCTTACGATGGGGTTCATAAAACCGATTAAACAATATGGGTTCTTAGTTATATCCAAGTTCTGAAATAAGTTTATTGGGTCACTTAAGTTTTTCTTTAATTTTCCTCACTCACATTTTTAAAAAATCGTTCCTCAAAGTGGGATGAATGAAACATTTTCATGTTTCTCTCTCAGAATTCAAACATCAACTTGAAATGTATTACTCAGCGTGCCTAATGGTCCAGTATATTTCCAATTAGATTGGCCCAGTGAGATTAAGAGACATGAAACAATAAGCAAACAAATGAAGACATAAATAATGTCAACCTAATGATGGGAAATATTTATAAAAATAGAATAATCACCTCACTTATTATAGAAAAGGAGCAATTTGGGAAAAGATACTCCAAAGCTAATTTTAAGCTTAAAAAAAAAGTTTACTTATCTCTTTTGAGAGAGAGGGAGAGAGAGAATTCCAAGCAGGCTCCGCCACTTGATACAGGGCTCAAGCCCACGAACGTGAGATCGTGACCTGAGCCAAAACCAAGAGTTGGACGCTTAACCAGCTGAGCCACTCAGGCTCCCCAAAGTTAATTTTATCTTAAACTAGTTCTTACAGACCTGTTGCAGTTGGAAATAATTATATAAATCTCACCAAGGTAAGTATCGTTTCAGATGAACTGCTTGGTTAGAGTACTCAGTTTCATGGGGGTGTGAGACGAAGGGTTCTTTTGAAGAGATGTACTACTAATATTTTTATGATAAATTTAACCAAGTAAAATGTTTATGTTCAAAGTCCATAACTGCAGTGCTTGTCCAGACAACTGGATTCAGAATGGTGGAAGTTGTTACTATGTCTTTGAACAATGGAAAATCTGGAACACCAGTAAAGAGGACTGTTTGAAGGAGGGCTCTACTCTTCTACAAATAGACAGCAAAGAGGAAATGGTAAACACTATCTCACAGTTTTGTATCATTCTGAAAATACCCTGATATGTTAAAAGAAAGGACTGATACTAATAAGACAGGATTCCTTAATATTCTATAACAGCAGTATATTTGTTGTCCATAATAAAGGTTTAAAAGAGACAATGTGGGAATTGCCAACATTTGTTTTCCCTTTAACTGGACAGACAAAGGAGACTATGTTAGCTGTATGCCCTTTTTTAATAAAAAAAGAGGGGTGGTAAAGGAAATACTATTTCATGACTTGTTAGTCTGCTCCAAGATGTATGCATATTGTAATTGTGTATGTTTCAGATTCATCATTTTCAATGCTGTAGGGAAGTATAACAGCCAATCACAATTTTGTAATTACCAAGAAAAAGCAGAAGTATAAAAAGGGAAGTGATGTCGTGAAATGGAGAGGTCTGTGAAAATAAGCATTTGCTAAACGAAATAAATGTTTAATTGACGTTAAGCCTAGTTTACTACCATCTTAACAAACCGGGTTTCCTTGAAATCATTTTACCCATAAATATGTATGTAGTAGAATACATAGTTACACATTTCTGACCTTATTAAAAATATATGCTTGCTATATTCAATATTTAGTTAAAGTTCAATTTTCCAAGAATACTGAGAGAACAATTTAAGGGTACATTAAGGATATGCAGTAAACCAAGGCAACTTGAACTTACTACAATTATAGGCTTACACTATATTTTTCTGTGCAAATTTGGTGACAATCACTAGTAATGTTTTTTCTAACAAAATATCCCTACAGTTAACTTATCTCTGGAATCTTCTAAACTATTTCTCATACTGAAGTATACTGGGAAAGAATGATCGGTGTGGTCTCTGATGTCAAGGATATTTCTACTTTTTCTGATTATGAAGGTTTAATATAACACCTTGTTTCGACATGTATTAACTGCCAAACTCTGAATCTGTTAAGATTATTTTAATACCAGGTGCTTGGGGCACCTGGATGGCTCAGTCGGTCAAGCGTCCAGCATCAGCTTGGGTCATGATCTCATGATTAATGGGTTTGAGCCCCGCACTGGGCTCTGTGCTGACAACTCAGAGTCCGGAGCCTGCTTCAGATTCTGTGTCTCCCTCTCTCTCTCTGCCCCTCCCCAACTAGTTCTCTCTCTCTCTTTCAAAAATAAATAAATTAAAAAAAACCAGGTGCTTATTTTCCCTATAGTTCTGAAGACCCCATCGATCACATGACAATAAAAAAAATCTACAAAATGTATCCCTTCTTTTAAAATCATCTTATTCTCTCTCAGGTTAATTTCCATCTAGGCAAAATGCCACACTTTATATTTCATCATAGTTTTATTGTTGTTTTCCCACTAGTTCACTGTCCAGGCTTGTTTCTTCTAGGACTTTATCACTGGCAGCCTGGTGAAGATGAAAAGAAGCAATGATTACTGGGTGGGACTGTCTCAGGATGGTCTCAGCAGGCCTTGGCTTTGGCAAGATGGCTCTGCTCCTCCCGCTGACCTGTAAGTGCTGGAGGGAATTGTTACAAGAAAAATGAGAAACATGCGAGAATTCAGAAGTTCATTTTATTTCATACCTCAGATTTTCTCTGGAAGACCTAACCAGCATGATAATTTTGTAGACTTTTTATTGGAATCAAAGATGAGGTCATTTGGGGGCGCCTGGGGGGCTCAGTTGGTTACGCACTCAACTTCGGCTCAGGTCATGATCTCATGATTTGTGAGTTTGAGCCCTGCTTCTGGCTCTGTGCTGACAGCTCAGAGCCTGAAGTCTGCTTCGGATCCTGTGTCTCCCCCTCTCCCACTCATGCTCTGTTTCTCTTTGTCTCAATAAGAAATAAACATTAAAAAAAAAAAAACACCTGAGGTCATTTAGGAGTAGCTTCAAGGCCTACTGCTATCACCCTCTAGCACATTCGCATCAAAATTAGAGACTCTGAACGAGCAATATTTATAATTATCATTACATTTCTTGTGTATCCTTTAATGGCTCAAGTGCTAAGGGAAAGAGAATACTGTAATTATTAAGCAATTTCCATATTAAAGTTATTAGATAGAAGTAGCGAGATTGGTGAACAGGATTCAACAGATGCCTTAATATTGTAAGAGTTAAGAGTCAAGAAAGAAATCCTAAGTTATAGCCAACTTTTGTGTCTCGATTTTTTTTAATATGAAGGATTTTGATATTATAGTAGCATATTTTAGCACAGTGCCAGAGG
>NW_027533088.1:226991-334857 GCF_008692635.1 Crocuta crocuta | reverse complement strand
TATATTTTTTAATGTTTATTTATTTTTGAGAGACAGAGACAGAGCATGACGGAGGGAGGAGCAGAGAGAGGGGAAGACACAGAATCCAAAGTAGGCTCCGGGCTCTGAGCTGTCAGCACAGAACCCGACGCGGGTCTTGAACTCACGAACATTGAGATCATAACCTGAGCCAAGCCAGACGCTTAACCAACTGAGCCACCCACCCAGGTGCCCCAAGGATACCATATTAAAACAAAACAAAACAAAGAGCTACCGACCTCTCATTAGTTACCCACAAGAACAACACTGTTAGCCCCATGCCTAACGTTAGATTCACTGACTTTGCCTCTCCAGGTCGCCAATACAGACACGCCAGTCAAGTAACCAACTCTGTGGATATCTCAAGGACAAGGTCCTTTCTTCCGCTAACTGCAGCATTTGGAAATATTTTATCTGTGAGAAGTATGCATTAAGATCCTCCATTTGAACAAAATTGTACTTGCAGTGATCTATTACAATGGTGTGTTGATCAGGCCATTGGAATATCTGCCACAAAATTCCAAAGAGCAAGTGAAGTATGCCTATGTGGGGGCTATGAAACTACCCACCTGGGACTCAAAACCTATCTCTACATTTATCCTTGGCAGTTTTCTTCAATGTTTTCCAGACCTTCAATTGACATTGTGTAAGTTGTCAAGAATAAAACTGACTTAGAGCTACTGAGAACAAAATCCTAAAAACTGAGCACAAACTGAAGAAAACTCATATTCTTGTGCTTTTTTCCCCAAGTATAGAGCAACTATAAACTCCACACAAAAATCTATAAACCCCTGGGGAGGTGATGCATTTCTAGCTGACTGGCTTTTTTTTTTTTTAATAAATAAATGTAGGCCTTTAAAGTCTCTGCCTGCCAGATCTTTCTATGCATTTTCTGGGCATCCAGTCATTCTGCTATTGAACCTGTAGGAGGGTAAGATAGAGATATAGATTCTCAAGTTAGAAAGGTAACAGACAGCTATCGGCTGCCTGTAAGACAATACCCTTTTAGGATTGCAGAATTCTACTGGACCCTTGAACTACCAGCACTTCATATAAGTAGAAAGAGTAGTTAGGATGTCGGTATGAGTGCATCTCCAGTGAAGGACAGCTGTGAACTTCCTTCCTTCCACTCGCTGACTGTCCCTCCTACTCACAGATCAAAGGACTCGGGCTGGGACTCTCAAGGTTAACATTCTAGAACTTTGTTTTTTAATTTTTTAAATTTCAATTCCAGTAGAGTTAACATATGCAGTAGTATTAGTTTCAGGTATAGAATGTAGTGACTCATCAATTCCATACATCATCATGACAAGGGTACTCCTTAATCTTCATCGTCTGTCTAACCCATCCCACCCACCCACTTTCCCTCTGATAACCATCAGTCTCCTCTCAATAGTTAAGAGTCTGTTTCTTGGCTTGTCTCTGTTTTTTATTTTCCATTTGTTCATTTGTTTTTTTTCTTAAATTCCATATAAAAGTGAAATCATATGGTATTTGTGTTTCTCTACCTTATTCGACTTAGCATTATACTCTCTAACTCCATCCATGTCATCATACATGACAAGATTTCATTGATTCCTTTTTATGGCTGTATAATATTCCAGTGTGTGTGTGTGTGTGTGTGTGTGTGTGTGTGTGTATAAAACACCTTTATCCATTCATGAATTGATGGACATTGGGCTGCTTCTATATCTAGGCTATTATAAATAATGCTGCTATAAGCACAGGGGTGCATGTATCCTTTGAATTAGTGTTCTTCTATTTTGGAGATCAATACCTAGTAGTGTGATTATTGGATCATAAGGCATTTCTATTTTTAACTTTTTGAGGAACCTCCGTATTGTTTTTGCAGAGTGGCTGCACCAGTGTGCATTCCTACCAACAGTGCAAGAACGTTCTTTTTGTTCCACATTCTTACCAACATTTATTGTTTCCTGTGTTTTTCATTTTAGCCATTGTGATAGGTGTAAGGTGATATCTCATGGTAGTTTTGATTTGCATTTCCATGATGAAGAGTGATGAGCATCTTTTCATGTCTGGTGGCCATCTGGATGCTTTTCTAGAGAAGCAACACTCCCGCACTTTTAACTGTATCTCTCTGGGCCTCAATTTCTTCATTGTAAAATAGTAATAGGACTTACTTCAAAATATTGAGAATTAAATTATTAATATATGTTAATTGCTGCAAATATTGCTTTCCTAAGGTTTGACACTATATCAGTGTTCACTATTATTATCTGGAGTAAATTACCAGTCATCTGTAGGCATCGACCTTATGAGTGTAGTCCAGATAAAAATGACCCTTTTTCCTGCTCGAGTTACAGGAATATTGAGAAGATATAGTTCATATATAAAATGTCAGCAACTGTCTAGACACAATATCTGTTTTAAAGTTAATGGATCTGCTCAAATAAATCTATAGACAATCTGAATCATAGGTCTGCAGGCTCCTTGTACATAGACCAAATCATTCCCAAGACACAGGATACGGAAGTATCTTGTGATCTACAGGAAAGAAAAACTCATTAATTATTACTGCATTACTTTTGTTTGCCATCCTTAGAATAACTTACCACCCAGTAGATTCTCATCAAATACCTGCTAAGTTCAATATAATTTTATTTCATTTTTTCATTTTTCACAAGAAGTAGCTGAGCTACATTAGATTCTCATCTTTCTTTACAATAAAGATACCGCTTTAATAAAGTAAAACAAAACAAACCCACTGAGGCAGTGGAGATCACTTAAATGAACCTAAAAGTCTATTGTAAAAAGTGACCTCTAAAGGTTAAGGTCTTTTAAGGATGGGGAGAGCATGTTTTCATGTTTTGTTTTTAATTTTTTTTAATGTTTATTTATTTTTGAGAGTATGGGGCAGAGAGAGAGGGAAGCACAAGATCTGAAGCGGGCTCCGGGCTCTGAGCCGTCATCATAGAGCCGATGTGGGGCTTGAACTCATAAACTATGAGATCATGACCTGAGCCGAAGTCAGACGCTCAACCAACGGAGCCACCCAGGAGCCCCTGTTTGTTTGTTTGTTTGTTTTAAATTTACCCTGGACCTGGAGTTTAAATCGTGGGCCTTTCCATAAGAGGGATTTTTCCCTAATTTTCTGCTGAACGTAGAAAAGGAAAATAGCACAGAAAACACAGTGTAAGTTGAGTCCTGTGTTTGGTCGTCACAGCTGACAGCTGGCAGCGAATATAATAACCTGGAATGAACGAGAAACAATAACAATTTGGCTGATTGTCTTCAAGATTCTGCAGAGTATTGTCATGGTACTGTTTGTAGAGAAAGGGTAGGAAGCATTTAATAACTCTTTTAGGAAAAAGTACAATGAAGCAAAAGGCAAACATCCTTCAGCTGATGTCACTCCATCGATATGTGATGCAGTATTTACAAACCAGAATCTTATCTACGGCGCAGCTGGTATGAGAGCCTATAAATCTCTCCAGTGGCAATACTGCTTTTCACATAGATATTAAGGGTAGAATTTTTTTTTCTTTCAGGTTGCTTTTGGCCCAGAGTATCAAAGTCTTTTTCCAGGCACTGGTAAAGGATTGGGTCCTGGCACAGAGATAACAAGTTTTATATGTTAGTCCCACTAATACTAAATTGGATATCTTTCATCTATCTCATTGAAACCAAGTTAGCCTTAAGAAAAAAGAGGAAAGAAAACATAAAACCCTGTCCTATAAATGTAAAGAAGCTTTGTGATATGCTATGGGTAACGTACAATAAGTGTGTAAAAAGAAAAACATTAGGATAGTGATATTGATAGAATAATACCATTAGATCCTAAAAATTTATTCATACAATGAACCTGTAAAAAGGTTATGTTCACTTTTACATAAGATAATGATTTTTTTGTATTCTTTGAAAATGGTGAGAATCCTTTTACAAAATATTTAATTCTCCAAATATTAAGGTCAAACCTAAGACAATCTACTAGACCGTTCTACATATTTCATAAGCACTTATGTCTCCAGTGTAAAAGCTCCCCTTCCTTACACTTCTCACTCTTCCTGCTATTTCAGCGCCCATGATCTGTTTCCTGTTGATAAGTTTTAAGAGCTGCTTCAATATCCTCAGGAAAAGAAATAGCTCATTGTGTACCCTGGGGAACTCAGATCTACCAGGAAAGGCTATGCTCCTCATTTGACTTTTCCTGCAATTTCTTCAGACTTAGCAAAACACACAAGAGCGTGGAAGAGAAAAGTCTTCCCAAGTGAAAAATTCATTCATGGGGTGCTACTTTCTGTGGTTACCCATGGAAACAGGTCCTGGCAAATCTTATTTTCAAGTTCGTGTCATGATTCATGATTATTCTCAATTATTTTCTTATCCTATTCTTCTTTTTTCTTTCTTTCTTTCTTTCTTTTTCTTTCTTTCTTTCTTTCTTTGAGAAAAAGAGAGAGAAAGAGAGAGGATTCCAAGAAGGCTACATTCTTAGCATGGAACCTGACACGAGGCTCTATCTCACAAACCATGAGATGGTGACCTGAACCGAAATTGAGAGTCCAATGCTTAACCAACTGAGCCACCCAGGAGCCCCCACTTCCTATTCTTAAATTAAAAAAAGAATTGTGGAGGGGCGCCTGGGCGGCTTAGTCAGTTAAGCGTCCAACTTTCGCTTAGGTCATGATCTCGCAGTTCGTGGGTTCGAGCCCCGCGTCGGGCTCTGTGCTGACTGCCAGCTCAGAGCCTGGAGGCTGTTTCGGAGTCTGTCACTCCCTCTCTCTCTGACCCTCCCCTGCTCACGCTGTCTCTCTCTCTCTCCTAGAAATAAATAAAACATTAAAAAAAAAAGAATTGTGGAGAAAATGTTGTGCCATACTATTTTTCTGCTCTTTTGAAACATCTGCTCATATTGTGATCAGTGTTGTGAGTTTTGTGATACAGCTGATGAGGATGGAGGGCAAATACGGAGAGAGATAAGATTAAGAATATGGTTAAGAAATCAGGTTAAGAATAACAAGAATGTCAAATAAATGCTATTTTTTTCCTTCTTCACTATCTAAAGTGACATGTTCCCTTAGGTTGCAGATTTGAAGGGAGAACACTTTTCAATGCCCAGTTTCCAGGCAGCTAGTCTCTGTAAAGTAATGACATTTAAAGAGACACTTCCCATTCACCCCTGAACAAGACTGCAGTTATGTAGGATGCTAGGGGTCAAAACAATGTGCGCTGGGTCCCTATTTTACAACTTAGTGAACAAAATCATTTGACTTTTTCATATTAACCACATTTTCTTCCTGTAATAACAAGACTTAAATAACACTGAATTGCTTAACTAAAGTCCTAAACCACATTTCCTACTATGTGCTTGTTTTATTAATTGCATTCATTAACTATCTGCACTCATCATAAAAAAAAACATTTGGCAATATCCACAGCTTCCTAATGTAAGTGCCTCTCTATAATTCACTAATGAATACAGATATCCCAAAAGGGTTATTTATGCTTTTTTGTGGTCCTTTATTTAAAAATAATAGGGGTGCCTGCATGGCTTAGTTAGTTAAGCGTCCGACTCTTGATTTCTGCTCAGGTCATGATCTCACGGTTCATGGGATCGAGCCCTGCTGACAGCAGAAAGTCTGCTTGGTATCCTCTCTCTCCTCTCTCTCTGGATCACCCTTGCTCACAGTGCCTCTCCCAAAATAAATAAATCAACTTTAAAATAAATCTCTAAATCCCTTTTTTAATGTTTTATTTATTTCTGAGAGAGAGAGAGAGAGAGAGACTATGTGAGCAGGGGAGGGGCAGAGAGAGAGAGGGAGACACAGAATCTGAAACAGGCTCCAGTCTCTGAGCTGTCAGCACGCAGGGGAGGGGCAGAGAGAGAGAGGGAGACACAGAATCCGAAACAGGCTCCAGTCTCTGAGCGAGCTGTCAGCACAGAGCCCAATGCAGGGCTCGAACCCATGAACCATGAGATCATGACCTGAGCCGAAGTCAGACACCTAACCTACTGAGCCACCTAGGCACCCCACTAAATTCCTTTTTAAAATATATTGTTAATGTCTTTTATGTTTTATATCCCAATTTAGATTATAAAACTAATTTCATATGTACCTCTTGTCAGCTAACAATAGCACCACGAGAAAATTCTAAACACATTTCCACTCTATACTGAATGAAATAAACTTCGTGAGGTAAAGTGATTTGCCCAATAATAAATCAGAATAGGGGATCTAAAAATCTCATTTTAAGGCCACAAATGCAGTTATTTTGGCACAACACAATCAAGACAACATTTGTACAACACTGAAGAAATTTCCTAATGAATCAACAGAAAATTGAAAGGAAAATTAATTCATAAGGAAGAAATCCACAAGTAGTGATTGTTAAGTAATACAGTCTTATAGAAATGAATTCAGAAATACTCTTTGTTATATGATTGGTAATTTAATATCATTTTACCATGAGATAGATATTTACTGAAAAGAAAACTGAAGCACCTTAGTTTTCACTGCTGAAAAATAAAGATTTATAATAGACTCTCTTTTCTAGTATGAAATCCCTAAAATTGATTTTTCCATAAATCAACAGTCAGTCGTCGTGATGGTGTTATTTACTGTGACACCTGTTATGATTGTGCATATTGGCTTCCTGAGATCGGAACACTTACACAAGGAACCAGTGATGTGTGCAGATGTCACAGGTTCTCTTCCTCTTTCCAGGACCTGATTAGATAACTCACCCTATTAAAGTTTCCTTGACTCATCTTTAGCCATGTGTGGAAGACCACCTTGCCTCAAAAGGTTTCATCTCAGGAAAGTGCTGAAATCACCTTCTTGAAGACAGCGTGCTTCTCAAAGCCTTATCTTCAGATGATCAAATAATCAGTACTCTTGTAGAGTCCCTGCAAACTCTCTGTATGGCACAAACAACAAAAACACAGGTCGCTAGCATAGTTTGAAGAGCAACTCCACACTGAAAATTTCACCAAATCACAAATCTATTCTCAAATCACATACATTTCACATTATTGACATTTATTATTATTAAGTCTTCAGTACCTGAAAGGCATAAACATGGATCAAATGGAAGAATATAGGAAGTGAAACCATATGATTACAGACTCACACAGAGACTGACTTTTGCTCTGGTCTTCAATCTCTGTGAAGGGAGGATCAGGGGCAGTAATGGGGATACAAAACGGAGCTGAGTGTTATTTCTTTCCTGGAACAAATTCCTGGGGAAAGGAGATAATTGTTGGAGTCCTAAGTGAATATGGGGGGGGGGGTATGTTCATAAGAAGTTATGATTCTAATAAAGAGGATTATCCCAGTGGGAAGCAAACCTTAGGCAGGGCAGATGGGGGCTTTGTGGAGAGACCAGGAAGGAAAAAGTATGGACTGAAGGAAACAGAAACAGAAAGAATTAGTTACATGTTTAGGAACATTGTATAGGAAATGATTGTTAATTTCTCATGGTCTACTCGACCTTTGGAGCAAAGAATGTTACACACATTTACTTCCTCTACTTCAGTAAGTTTCTCACTTCTCCAAGTGTTAAGGAAGAAAGACGTGGAAACAGGGAGATGGTATTATTAGATGCTGAGAACGAAGAACACTAGAAAGCTTTCTCTAAGTCAAGAAAGTGGAATACAACTTTATGAGAGTCTGGGACTGACTGGTGGCACATATATAGGACTGCTTTGTGGCTTGTAAGAATTTGTATGAACCCAAGCTCAGAAGTGGTGGTGGTCCTGAGCAGGAAACATGAAAGTCCTCCTGGTACCTGTTGGAAAAACTGCCTTTCCTCATTTTTTCCCATTTTCCAATGTCTTGAATATCCTTTGCATTGACCTGGCTTGGCTCAACCAGCTTGCTGATTTGTTGTATAAACATGGCTCCGATGGGAGAAAAAAGGAACTGAAACCAATTATTACAGGGCCGCATAAAGAAATTGACTTTTGCTCTGATCTTCAGTTTCCCTGAAGGGAGCTTAACATTGTAGTTATGGTCGAAGAGTCAATCACCTTCACGTAATGGCTCAGAGAAGCTAAAGGAGGCTCTCAAACTTCACTGTTGCCGCCTTTTTTTCACACGCACACCGCCTCAACTCTTTGCAGTCCTTTGAGAAAGCCTTTCCATTGAGGATGGTCACACAGTCCCTGCTTCGTAGGCTGGTGAAATCTATTATAATCTCAAACCTTCAAGAAAGAGAAAAAGGTTAACTGAATCATAGTTTACTTCTAAAATGACATATTAAACACCCAGAGAGTACATAGGGAGTATTCTTAGCTTGATAAAATTATAGAATAGATATACAGAATGAATTTACTACAGAGATGGAGTCACAAGCTCTTTCTTTTCAGCCCTTCAACTTCCATACTCATTCTTAGAATCATAAGTTCATTAAAACAAAACAAAACAAAACAAAAACCTATTCCTACTTCAAACTAAGATGCATGCTATAACCCATCAAATTTATCATATGATTTTCCCACCATCTGAAAAATCATCTGTGACTCAGTTTAATTAATGATAAAATAAAAAATGATTACACTGATTATGTCCTACCTCCTGGGAGAAGAAATCCTATACAATATATAGAGAGGAAAGGCATCTGTCCCATCATGACTTTAAATTATAATATATTTTGACATAGATATTACATTTACCTATTTCAAAAGATACCATGACAATCCTACCTAAATGCTCACATAAGTAAAAGTAACTTTTGATAATATTACTCTTACAATGTCAGCAAATCTTTTCTCAGAAACTGTACTTTTATTTTATTAAAACAAATTTTTTTCTAATGTTTATTTTTGAGAGAGAGAGACAGAATGTGAGCAGGGGAGAGGCAGAGAGAGAGGGAGACACAGAATCCAAAACAGGCTCCAGGTTCTGAGCTGTCAGCACAGACACTGATACGGAGCTTGAACTCACAGACTGCAAGTCTGTGACCTGAGCTGAAGTCAGATGCTTAACTGACTGAGCCACTCAGGCGCCCCAGAAATTGTACTTTTAAAGAGGTGCTCCCCATTATACTACACAGAAGGCCAAAACGTCTGAGGTCTTACATTATCTCTGGGAATTGAGAAGTTGTGAAGCTGTGTGGTCTTAGGCAAGTCACCATCATTACCTGGGTTTCAGTTTATTCACCCATAAAAGATCCCTTCCCCTCCTACCCTTTCTCCTCCACGTCTTTCTTCCTTTCTCTCTCTCTTTGCCTCTGTTTCCTTCCCTCAGCGAAACCCTAACACTTGATAATGCTCCAAGGGACTTCAGACCCTGTAATAAAACTCTGAAAGCATCCAGATGGAGAACTGCCCCTACTATTTTGCTAACATTTTGTATGTCTCTTTCACTGGTTTATAAGCCATTCAAAAGCAAGCACTATGTTTTCTTTTCATAATTCTTTGTCTACCCTCTTACAAACTTAGTACTCAATGCAAAGCAGATGTTTGGGCAATACTGATGGAACCAAATTGTTGAACTTTGTCACTCAAGCAAAATCTCTCTCTTAAATGCTTTTCCCACAAAATGTTCTGAAGGCTTACAGTTCAGAGGAGTAAGGGGTTCCATCGGTCCATAGCCAGGCCTTTCCACTGCCGTTGCGGGATAGCCCTGTCCAATAAGAGTAGAAAAACTCAGAGTAGCTCTGAGGCATGGCAAACTCCTGTGAAAGGCACACAAGAAAATCTTTAGCTTTAGAGACGTTATACCCTATGTACACAGAGATGTGTAGGCACAGCCAACACTTTAAAAAAAATTTTAATGTTTATTTTGCTTTTGTGAGAGACAGAGCATGAGCAGGGGAGGGGCAGAGAGAGAGGGAGACACAGAATCAGAAGCAGTCTCCAGACTCTGAGCTGTCAGCTCTGTGCTGACATGGGGCTTGAATTCATGAACCTGAGTTCAAGATCATGACCTGAGCCGAAGTCAGACGCTCAACCGACTGAGCCACCCAGGTGCCCCAACACTTTTAGTACAAAAACAAGGGTCCTGCCCCACACAGGTGATCGTACACTTGAGAAAAAGTGTCTGTGCTGAGCTCAATTTGTCCAAGTGAAAGAGTTTATCTTGTCTTAATAATTATGGTATACTGATATTCTGAAACCAAGAATCACATCAACCAAGGTTTACAAATGATTATTTTCAAATCAAAGAGTAAGCACTAAGATTTATCTAAAAAATATGGGAGGCAGATTTACAAAGAGATGTGAGGTAACTCTGGGAAATGGAAGACTGTGGAAGGAAAAGAGTAAACGTGGGGGAAATAACTTTTATCCATATATGCAAAAGGAATTGACTCAGAAGGAGAAAAGACTAATGAATATAATTTAATGCAAAAAGAAATAAGAGAAAATTTGGAAGGATGATTTACATCTCAGACAAGGAAGGGAAGAGAAATTTTTCATGTGTGTGTATATTTATATTTTTGTATAGTATTACATACATACATATATATTCATATATATAATTTCTTCCCTACTACGTATATTGAAAAAATTTTAAGTTACTTACTTCCTTCTATCTAGTCTCACTCTTTAACATAGAAATTATATAAATTTGTGATAATTATCCATTTTTATGTCCTTATTTTCCACTATATCATGAGTTCCTTAAGGACACATACTTTGTTTTATGTCTTCAACCCTTAAGTTAGTTTAATGGCACATGTTTGTTCAATAAAAGATTATTGGCATGTATGTGAAAGTATCACTAAGTAATAGTCATCTAGTAGACATATCAAAAGAAGTGTAGTTGAGCGGCACCTGGATGGCTCAGTCGGTTAAGCATCCGACTTCAGCTCAGGTCATGATCTCATGGTTGGTGGGTTCAAGCCCCATGTCGGATTCTGTTCTGACAGCTAGCTCAGAGCCTGGAGCCTGCTTCAGATTCTGTGTCTCCCTCTCTCTCTGACCCTCCCCTGCTCACACACTCTCTCTCTCTCAAAAAAGAATAAAACATTAAAAAATTTAAAAAAAGAAGCGTAGTTGAAAATACTTCCAACTGAATGGTAGAACCCTCAAATTAAAAGTTCTGAATATAAATCAAATGAAAATGATTTAAATATATACAATTGTATGAAGCATGAGAGAATGTCACTATATATCTTTCACGATATTCCCTCTATTATATATAATACATTCCAATTATATACCTGAGTCCTCAGTATGTGCTAGAGGTAGAGATAAAACAAAGAGAATTTAAAAAATTAGGTGGCCTTATGGTAGGATACATTGTCTTAGTCAAATAAGTTACCTCCTTTTCTCCCTAAATTGAGCCATCAAGAAAGGATAAAAAATATTTTAGTAGTTGAGAGTGCAGAGTTGCATTCATCACAGATTTCAGAAAGTGGGTAGGAATTAAGATGTAATGAGAAGGGTGTTAAGAGTTTGCATAGTGAGCTGGGCATTTATTCAATTAAATAATCCTTTGTTGATAAACTACTCTGTGCCAAGCCTTCCACTAAAACAATGATAATAAATAATGGTCACACTACTTGAGGGATTAAATCCAAAGGCAATAATAAATATTTTTTTACAGTTGGCAACAATTACATGATTTTTATAGTTTAATTGCATATACTTAATAATATCAATTTATAATTTTATTTTCATATTTGTCTTGACCAGTCTATGTTAGGTTATAAACTTCTGGAAGGCAAAATATTTATCTACAGATTATAGTAATGATTTAATTAATTAAATATTTTTCATTAAAGGCGTTGTCTCTTCATAATGGAAGGACAGAAAGTGCTATATTCATCTTTCTGACATTGCATCCAATATTGTGCCCTTCCTGCCCAAATCCAAAGAAGTGAGAAATGAAAGAATTTTTAAATTTGATTCCGAGTGGATGGAGATTTTGAAGAGCTTCCCCTCATAGTTCTAAGGCGTGGGTTTTTTGTGGAGAACTGAAAACGTCTTATTACGTACCTCAGGGAATCACTCAAAACAACAGAAATAAGACTTGGGCTCAAGTGTGAGACTGTGAATATTGACTCCTTAGAGTCTTCTTATAGGGCTCTTTTAAAGACCTCCTCTTGGGGTGCCTGGGTGGCTAGGTCGGTTAAGCATCCGACTTCAGCTCAGGTCATGATCTCATGGTTGGTGTGTTCAAGCCCCACATCAGACTCTGTGCTGACTGCCAGCTCAGAGCCTGGAGACTGCTTCAGATTCTGTGTCTCCCTCTCTCTCTGACCCTCCCCTGATCAGGCTGTCTCTCTCTGTCTGTCTCTCTCTCAGAAATAAATAAAAGACTAAAAATTTTTTAAAAAAATAATAAAGACCTCCTTTTGAGAACAATTCAAGCACTGACTAAGCCTCAGGATCTTACCAGCACTTCTTGTGTGTTTATCTTCAGCATGGTTGCATTCTCCGCAATGCAGAAATATTCACAGCCTTGCCAACTTTTGCTCTCTCTACAAAATCGGTAGCATTTGTCGCCATGCCATTTCCATTCTTCTGGACAAGGACTGCATCTGTGTTCTTAGAAAGAAACCAATTTTGATAAGTTATTTTCCATCTAGGTCTAACTCCTTTCCTTTTGTGAAGTTATATAGTACTTGACGACTCAAGAAAGAATTGATGCCCTTTCTCTTATTTAGTTGCCCAGGTAATGATAACTACAAATATTTACCGAACACCTTCTATATGCCGCAAGTTGTTATTGGTACTGAGTATACAGTGAAAATTAAAAATTAACATAGGGGTTCCTGGGTGGCTCAGTCGGTTAAGCTCTGACTTTGTCTCAGGCCATGATCTCACGGTTGGTGAGTCTGAGCCCCATGTAGGGCTCTGTGCTGACATCTCAGAGCCTGGAGCCTGCTTCAGATTCTGTGTCTCCCTCTCTCTCTGCCACTCTCCCACTCTCACTCTATCTCTGTCTCTGTCTCTCTAAAATAAATAAACATTAATTTTTTTTTTAATTTAAAGCAGACACTACCTGCTTTCATGGAGTTCAGACCCTAGCAATGAATGATTGGAACTTCCTTGCTTCTGCCCTATGTAATTCAGCACACAGAGGATTTTCAGTTTCATAAAGAGCTTTTCATTACGCATGGTATTTAAGAAACAACTTAAAATTCCATAATTTTCTTCCTTAAAATTCTCTTGAATAATTGTAAAAAAAATTTTTTTTTGAGAGAGAGCATGCACATGCATGTATTCAAGCAGGAAAGGGTCAGAAGGGAGAGAGAGAATTCCAATAAGGCTCCACACCCTGCCCAAAGCCTCATGAGGGGCTCAGCTTCCCAACCATGAGATCATGACCTGAGCCAAAATCAAGAGTCAGATGCTTAACCGACTGAGCCTCGGAGGCATCCAGAGGATTTTTTAAAATGCAATTTATACCAATAAGATATGGACTTTTTTCTCATTCTAAAAAAAGCCAGTAAAATTTTAGGGAAAAAAAAGGCATAAATGCTAAGCAAAGTATGAATTAGAAGGGTAAATCTCCATGTGTCAGAAATTAAGATGGGCCCCACAGTCGGAAAAGTTAAGTGCACAGGTCAAGGTTGAGATGGACTATGTGGGTAGAGGCTGTAAGTATAGGAACTACTCCCTGAAAGCCATGGTTTTAACACTGGTGAAGGTACATGGCCTTGGGCTTTTGAGAATGGAGATTTGTATAACCACCTCCCTTATGGTGGCATGGGAGCTCATTCATTCCATAAAAATGTGTCTATTGTGGGGCGCCTGGGTGGCTTAGTCGGTTAAGCGTCCGACTTTCACTTGGGTCATGATCTCGCGGTTCGTGGGTTCGAGCCCCGCGTTGGGCTCTGTGCTGACTGCCAGCTCAGAGCCTGGAGCCTGTTTCAGTCTGTGACTCCCTCTTTCTCTGACCCTCCCCTGCTCACGCTGTCTCTCTCTCTCTCCTAGAAATAAATAAAAAACATTAAAAAAAAAATGTGTCTATTGTAAAAACAATCCAGTGTCAAAATGTTAACATGTTAAAGTGTGAATGGTCAATGTGCTAATGATATTATGTTATTGTTTGCATTAAAAAAAAATATTTCCTAAGGTAAAACAAAGTTTTAAGTAAATAAATAAGATAGGAGATTTCTTTGTAAGTTAGTTGATATTTCTGGCCCAGATCTTATACCAAACTACTTATTCAGTTCTCTACTTAGATATCCACATGATACCTTAAATTCAACAGGCCCAAAACAGTGTTCCTGGTTTCTAACCTTCCCTCTCATGACTACAGAATTCTTCCCCATTTCACCTGATCACATCTCTCTAATTTCATTGTCCAAAAACTCTGGAGGTAGCCTTGACTCCTTTATTTCTCTCATCTCCCATTTTATTCCATCATTCATTCATCCCCACCAATAATATCCTAACTTGAGACAACATCACCTCTCCTCTGGATTACTGCAAAAGCCATCCCTAATGTCATTTCTTTGTTTTCACTCTTCCTTCCTCCAGTCTATTTTCAACATACTTGCAGAGTGAACCTTTCAAAACTCCTGTCAGATATATATTTCCTCAGCTCAAGATGCTGTAATGAATTCGTGTTTTGCTCAAAATAGAAGCCAAATCACTTACTATGTCACCTAACGCCGTAAATAATCACTATCATATCCCCCATTAGTTCTCCACTCCCTCACTCTGCCCCCGGCACACAGGCTCCTTATTATTCCCTGAACAGGCAGCTACATTCAGTTGAGGGCTCCTGCACTTCCTGTTCTCCCCACCCGGCTGGTTCTTTCCCCATATGTCTACATGGCTAACTCCCCCCAACTCTTCAAATCTTTGCTCCTACACCCTCACCTTAATTAGGAATTTATGGTACTTTATTTCCCATGGGATTGATTACCTTCTTATATATTATGTTTAATTTGACCAACCATTTCTGTGTGCCTGAAACCTGGGCTTTCCCAAAATGTGGGACTTTTAATAATAAAACTGTAAAAGTTTCCCGCAAACTGGGACACATTGATCAACATATTTTATGTTTTTAAATCTAGTTATTACCACCACCTCAAAAAAGCAAGAGGTCTGTGAGGGGAGAAATCTGTGTATACTTTGCATGGTATGCATCAGTAAGTGCTCAATAAATCTTTTTAAAAAATTTTTGAGGGGCGCCTGGGTGGCTTAGTCGGTTAAGCGTCCGACTTTCGCTTAGGTCATGATCTCGCGGTTCGTGGGTTCGAGCCCCGCGTCGGGCTCTGTGCTGACTGCCAGCTCAGAGCCTGGAGCCTGTTTCAGTCTGTGACTCCCTCTCTCTCCGACCCTCTCCTGCTCACGCTGTCTCTCTCTCTCTCTCCTAGAAATAAATAAAACATTAAAAAAAATTTTTTTAATGTTTATTTATATTTGAGCGAGAGAGAGAGAGTTCCTGTTGCGCTCGGCTAGAGCATGAGTGTGGGAGGGGCGGGAGGGAGGAGACAGAATCCAAAGCAGGCTCCAGGCTCTGAGCTGTCAGCACAGAGCCAAATGCAGGGCTCCAATTCACAAACCGTGAGATCATGACCTGGGCCGAAGTCAGACACCTAACCTACGGAGCCACCCAGGCGCCCCAGTAAGTGCTCAATAAATCTTAGCAGAGTGGAAGGATGGATGGATGGATGGATGGATGGATGGATGGATGGATGGATAATGGGAAAGAAACGGAGAGTAGCAGAATAAAACAAAACTAACATCAAACCAAAGCTGTATGAACATTTTTACGGGAATAAGGAATATCATTAACAGATTGCATATGGATTTTATATTTAAACGAAACACAGTTTACTTGCCTATACAGCTTTCTTTTTGTTTGTATACAGGTAGCTGTAAATTCCATAGACCACTGGTTTCAGAGAAACTTGGATTACCTTTCGATGACATGGCAATCAACACAGAAGACAACATACAGTGGGGTTATTCAGAAACCCAAGAAGGAAAAAAACAAAACTATATGAGGCGGTACATTTATTGATTATCTTGACCTTGACAATGATTGTATAATGTATGTATGTATTAAACCATCTCGTTGTACACTTTAAATATATCCAACTACATTTGTCAATTATTCCTCAATAACGTTAACAAAGAAAAAAAAAATTGTGACCAGTGAGGTGATTAGTCA
This sequence comes from Crocuta crocuta, assembly GCF_008692635.1. NCBI lineage: Eukaryota > Metazoa > Chordata > Mammalia > Carnivora > Hyaenidae > Crocuta > Crocuta crocuta. The sequence goes on along the minus strand of NW_027533088.1, from coordinate 318,799 downwards.
GGTGGAAAAGAATCACTTAGAGAAATGGAAGCATGCATGTGGGTGTTATTTACTGGGTAACCATACAACCTGGCTGTCTGGTTAGTGTGGGAAATGACACGCGTCTGGAGGAGGGAGACTTCATCCTAATCTAAAGTCTCTGACAGAAAAATAAAAAGTAGCAACTCAAAATGTGTGCTGTTTCCTATGGTTACACAATGAGCCGAACCGAAGAGAAGACTAACTTGAACAGAGCTAGATATTATGAAACCCAAAAAAAGACAGAAGAAAAAGGCCTGGGAATGAGGTGATGTTTCTGGTCTTGTCCTGCAGTGGTCATCAAAGCATGAGTCATTTATCACTAGCATTGTCATCATTACGGCAACGCGGATTTCTGGTACCCAGACAAGGCAAGGCAGAGTGGATTTAAATAACTGCAATTTGATTCTGCTTATCAGCATTTTTAACCTGGTGCCAGTAAGATTTTTAATTTTTTTTAAATGTTTACTTATTTTTGAAAGACAGAGCACAAGCAGGGGAGGGGCAGAGAGAGAGAGAGGGAGACACAGAATCCGAAGCAGAAGCTGTCAGCACAGAGCCCAACACGGGGCTCGAACCCCCAAACCGTGAGATCCTAACCTGAGCCGAAGTCAGATGCTTAACTGACTGAGCCACCCAGGCGCCCCCACCAGTATGATTTTTAAAATGTGACAACTATAGTTATGAGCTCATTAACTGCTCAGTGGGAAAAGATTTATACTCATTGGGAAATGTATATTACATTGTTATGCGCCAAGGTAAGTTGAGAAATAACTCTGTATTTTATTTACTTGCATTGTTATTTTGGATATTCAAAGTTCCTTGTTTTATTGTTTAAATTGTCTGAATTTGAAGAATCTTTTTTATGCATTATAGTACAGATGTACCTGAACTAAAGGATCCCAGGAACTGGGGATGGGAGGTGCCCAACTAACTACATATTATGTGACGCCCAGGTCCACAGGTGAGAACGTCAGCTCTATAATGACAGACATCCTGGAGTGGAGGGAGCTTAGTGATCAGGACTCACCTCCAGTTCTGTTATAGAGCACACGACACAGTTTTTCAGCCACATGCTGCAGAATTTCTGCAAGCTTCCTGTTCTTTGTCTGGAGAGACTGGAGCTGTCGGGAGAGATTCCCCAATCTTTCTTCCTTGTGAGAAATGCTGTCTTGCTGAGTATTGGAAAGCTGGTAGAACTGAAAAACTAACCCAAGTTACCAAGTCAGACTGGACAGCTCATTTCTTCATTTCTATTTCCCCTTTTTACGTATGTGGAAGAGAAACCATTGTATTGTTTAAGACCTCCTGCTGTGAGATTTCCTATTGCGCATATTCAAGTTTGAACTGCAGTACATAATAAATTGTATTGTCTCAAGCAATTTAATTTGTCAAGTCTGTCTTTTTATCTGAAAATGTGGAATCAGAATAACAGTTTCTAACTTTAGGGCTAAATCTTCAACCATTTTTACTGCTCAATAAATATTTTGTGCATACTCTTAAACCACTGCTTAACCCAAAACCACAAATCCACTCATCTAATAATGATTATATTGAGTATGGACAATTACCATATATTGTAATCTCAGTCACTAACGTAGTCATATTATTATTTCCATATTTTTTATAGATTCCCACAGGGTTCAGTGAGAACAAGCAATGTCCTTAATATCTCTTGTCTAGAAAATTTCAACCCTTAGGCTGAAACTCCAGATTTCTGTATCTAAGTAGAAAAACCCTTCATGAATCAGGAAAGTTGCTTTATATCCCTAAAAGTAATGGCTATCGTAAAACCAATTGTATCAAAATGAATTAAGAATTTGTAGGTCATGGTAGAAACACTAAGAAATATATTTTTTTGATTTATGATAACAAACTAACATTTCTACAATTTCCTATAAAAACCAAATGTTTGACATTCAAACCTGCTCTTCAAAGTAACCTTTTACCTTGAACCACCTTCTTCCACTGCTCAGGAAATGATACTATAGTCTCAATCTCATGAAGCAAATTCACCCACTACGTTTTTCGTTGTGGTTTTTGTTTTTTGTTTTTTTTTTTAGTTTTTGATCTTGTCCTTCTTGGTTTGAAATTTAAAGACTTTTTCACATGCATTTTTTCCTTGTTTAGTTTTCACAAGATTTTGCAAAAATGATCCTATAACTTTTTGGATTTTCTTTAAAATATTGTGATAATTGAGGACCCGGTCTGTCCTCCTTCTATTGAGGGAGTAGATATAAATGAAACCTCTTCCCTCGGTATTAGCCTGCTGAGTCATGCATACTAAAAGCAAAAACCACGCCTCTACTCTTTTGTAGAATAAAAGAGGGTCAAATCATGTATTCATTAAAAATTGCTGATTTTAAATATCAAAGTGGAAACAGACAAAAACCTGCTGATCTCCAATAGAATATAAAAGTCTAGCTGGCAAGTGATTGCTGCATTTTATGCTTTAGAGTAAGGTACATGGAAGTACCCACAGACTCCAGAATTAAGGAAAAAAAAATTTTAAACAAGTATTTCTCATCCCAGACAAACCTTAGAATCAAGATCCTCCCCCAGGTCAGAGCGCAGACTTACACACAAGCCCCAGGGCCAACAGGCCAAGGAGCAGCACCAAACACAGTGACAGCAGGGTCAGGGCCACTGGACGCCAAACTGAAGAGGGAGGCCGGGTCTCTGCAGGGAATAAAGGAAAAGGCAGCATTTCACATTTTCTTCCTCTGGATCTATGCCACCAACAGGCAAGTGAGAAGAGCTGGTTCTGGGAAGGAACACATTCTACAGGACAACAGTAAGTAACCAGAAGCTAGATAACATTCCCTCGGTCTTCAGGAATGTTGTCAAAGGGTTCACTGCCAATCACTTACATGGCAGGATTCCTTCACCAGCCCCAGTGATTTCCAACGCCTTGCTCCTCTCAGTTCTACTGTGTCCTGCATCAAGTAATGCATTGCCAATATCTTTATAAAGTGGTTTGTGTAACCTTCTGCTTGCCGCACTTTGAGTTACGAAAGACACAGAAATGCCTCCACGAGGAACTGTTTTTCACATCATCAGAGAAAAGGTGAAAATAATTTGTTGTTACTTTTGCACAACATTGCCCCATCAAGTTCCATATGTGTATCTTCTGAAAAGCAAATTGCATATGAGTAATGAGAGGTGAACACTTTACTATTTGCTTTGGGGGATTTCTTTGAAAGTCCCTTTTTTGTAAAGGTTTTGTTGGTTCATTTGATTTTTTGCTCTGTAAAAATGGACTATCAAGAAACAGGATCATCAGGTTCTCAAGAATGGATCTAAGCTATCTCAGTTTAGAACAGTTAAATAATAAATGCTGCACCCCCACAAGTTTGCCTTGTGGTAATTGCGGAGGATCTACTGGGTCAACAATGAGCCCATCTCCCGCTAAGGCTAGCTATCAATCTGAATGACCTGTGATATGCTGCAAGGAAGACCCAGCCCCCACCCCCTAAGTGCTTGTAGCATCTAGCACTATGATTTAAATGAACAAAGCACCCTCGATAAAGTTCTGACACTTCCTTGAGCTGTGTTTCGCGTCACTGGGAATTTAAGTCACTGTTCTAAAACAAACAGATTAAAGATGTACAAATACATCTCCTCTTTAGGTAAGTCCTGCACATAACGTATTCTACGTACAGAAATTTGTGTTACACATTATTTCCAAGTGGGGAATGGGAAGTGGTAAAGACAGTATAGAAATAGAAAATGTGTGGGGCGCAGGGTGGCTCATCCAGTTAAGAATCTGACTCTCTTTAAAATTTTTTTAAATCATTTATTCCTTTTTGAGAGAGAGATTGAGTGAGGGTGGGGGAGGGGCAGAGAGAGAGGGGGACAGAGAATCCAGGCTCCAGGCTCTGAACTGTCAGCCCAGAGCCTGACACAGGGCTGAAACCCACAAGCGGGGAGATCATGATCTGAGCCGAAGTCGGACACTCACCTGGCTGAGCCACCCAGGTGCCCCAGGAATCTGACTCTTTATTTCAGTTCAGGTCATAATGTCATGGTGTGTGAGCCTTCTCTCTCTCTTCTTTTCTCTCTGCTCCTCCCTCTCTTTCTCTCTCCAAATAAAATAAACAAATATATTATTTTGACATTGATATTGATATATTTTCAAATCTGAATCTTATTTTCTACTAATAAGCATCTCCATAAAAACTGTCACTGGATTGTATTACAGTGAGAATAAAATCCAAATCCCTTTTTATGAAGATTCAGATTGCTCTTTTAAAATATAAATAATAAATTTGATAATGTTATTTCCCAACTTAAAAACTACCAATAGCGTTTTCGCACTTAAAATAAAACACTACAAGAGGCTTTTTCTTCTGGACCCTACCTAGTTCTTTCATTCTTTCCTGAACTACTCTCTGCCATTCACATATTCTATGCACAGTGGCCTCTCTTTAACCTTGAAACAAGCAAACTTGTCCCTATCTTAGTATCTTTGTGTTAGCTCTGCCTCTGTTCCTGCACTAAATAATTGCTAAGCTAGTTCTTAGTACTCAGATTTCCATTTACATGGCACACCCTTGGAAGAGGTTCAGGAGTTCATTTCATTTTTTGTGTTTGTTTCTTTATTTTGAGAGAGAGAGAGAGAGAGAGAGAGAATCCCAAGCAAACTCCGCACTGTCAGTACAGAGCCCGATGTGGGGCTTAAACACTCGAACCGGGAGATCATGACCTGAGCCAAAATCAAGAGTCAGACACTTACTCAATTGAGCCACCCAGGCACCCTTAACTTTGTTGATTTTTAAAAATGTATTGATTTTTCAGCAGTATTTCTGACAGCAGAAGGTAGACTCAACTAAATTCATCTTCTAGCCATACTGGTTTTTATTCACTGACTTGTGTGAGGTTCTGAATCATGAACAGATATTGGAGTGATTTGCTTTCTTCCCTATTTCCTTCGATTAACTGACCTATGTGATTTGGCCTAAATTGTCCTGGAAATTATTGGATTATCAAGGCATCGACCTTAAGAGGATCTCAAATAAACAGAACATAAGAGAACAAGATCAGAGGCCAGAACATAGCTGACACTAAGCATCCTCTCCAAACCCCAGTCTTTTTAAAGTTCTTTATGGCCAAAAAAACCCCTTAAATAGGTGAGTATTTCTAAACTCCAGAGGTACTAGTACATATGTGGACCCACCTCCACCAAGGTGACTTTATTTTGCTCTATATATCTTAATACTATCAAATATATTATATATCTTACTCATTTCTTTTGGTTTTTATCTGTCTTACCCCAGTAGAAAGTTAGCTCTTTTTGAGGACGATTATTGTCTACTTAGTTACTAGAAAAACATCAGTTCTAGTGCCTAGAAAATCAGGTGAAATAAGTTCAATTAATGTTGAAGGAAGGAAGGAAGGAAGGAAGGAAGGAAGGAAGGAAGGAAGGGAGTGTGTGGATTATATATAAATATCTGTCATATGCCTATCTACTCCTGCTTAACCCTATTTATATTAATACACTCTGAAAGGCATAAACTATTTTTTAAATGCTGTTCTCATTTTATGATTGGTATTATTCTGGCCCAAGTTATAAATAATAAGAGGGTAAAGGAACAGAAAAACTATGGAAGTCAACCAAACTAGCCCTTAAGAAACCTGCTTTTCTTTGTATAACATTGCGATCAAGAGAGGTGTAGGTCTTCTACCGAAAGAATAAAGAAGAAGAATCTTAAATCTTTACTGTAAAATGAGGGCCTGGACTTAAATCGTTAGAATATTATTTAATAATAATTATATCCATATAAAGAATGAAGACTTCATCCTTCCTAAGATTACTCTAGGACAGAAGACAAAAGCAGTATGCTATGTCTTCTGCTAAGGAGCAAAGTTACAAAAATTCCCTTCTAAAGAAGGGAGGTTGCAACCTGTGAAGGAGAGACAAAGGTAGAGGATACATTAATAGCCTGAATCTGTTCATGAAGGGTTTGGACATCAAATAATTCTAAAATTAGAATGATTCCAAATACCAAGTAGGTGATTTTGGATATTCTCCCAAGTGTGGGTGGTATTCTTATGTTGGAAATGAGTAACACAGATCCAATTATACTCCTTGTGACATCGAAAGGCTAAAAGAGATTTTAGAAAACTTAATTCATTTCCAATAAACAGTACTGCCTCTTCTAAGGCATTAACCTTAGTGTCCAATTTCCTGTCAATTATTTCTTGAGTGGCCAATGCAAAAGAGACATTTCTAGTTAATTGGTCAGTGTGTTGGGCTGTATGTACCTCCTGGACAAGGGAGACAGTGGAAGCAGCCACAGACCCTATGATGGTGATCAGTGCAGTAATGCCCAATGTTAGAGCTCCAATGAATCGCCTTGGGCATGAGAGCAGAATTAACCTCCTGTACAACCTGTAACTCATAATCATCCTACCAAGAAAGGGTTAGTTTAACAGAATCTTCCAGGAGCCCTGCTCTTACAAATGGGGTCTAGATTAGAGGCAATTAATACCAACAGAACATAAGAGGAAGGTGAGTGTAAACAGGAACTTTTCGCTGTTTCCCCAGCTTTCTGGGCAGAGTAAGGACAGTTTATCTTATCGAGCCGGTGATTCCTCAAGCTTCTGCGGTGCGTGTGTAGACCAGCCAGCTTCCCGGGTGTGGCCAAAGCAGGGCTGGAGATCTCAGGGGCCAGTGTCCTTTTGAGGGTCAGTTTAAGCTGGTTGACTGGACCTGGATCACCTTGCCAGGTTGAGGTTTCTTCTGCTGAGTTGGCCTACTTAACTGCAGAGTGATGGGTCCATGGGGTGATGCCTGAAATTTTAAGAGCTGAATCCTTTGGTTATATATCTGTTAAGTACACTTCTAAGTTTTTGAAAGGGGTGACCCTCATCCTTTGAATAAGCAATCAAAGATCTGATAAAGATGAAACCTGAAACTTTTGGTTTTCTTGGCAGACAAAAGAGAAAACCTTTGCTTACATTGTCTTATCAAGAGCAGGTGAACAATATAAGAAAACCTTGTCTTTTGAACAGAGAGAAAAACGGAGTTTTAACCTTATACCAGTGTACTTTTAAAATTCCATTCATCTCAACCTTAGTCTATCCTGAGCACACAAAAAAATCCTTTTTAAAGATTTCTCTTCATGAACCTTCTACAATTTTCCTTTGCCTTTAAACTTTGTCCCAAAGCCATTTCTCTCTAAACAATCAGTCTCATTTAGGACAAAATTACTTTCTTACATACCTCTCATTTTCCTATATACAGGGTTGCTTTCCTTATTTTCCATCAGTCTTAAGTACACTTAGCAGAAGTTTAACTCTTAGGAAACCTTAGTCTCCAATTGAGGACTTAGTAACCAACTGAGAGGTGTTTATGCAAGAATTTTCTAGATGGTAAATTCAGGAACCAAGTAAGCACAAACCATGTTTTCCAATAGGTCCAAATAGCCTTACTTTCTCTGCAATAGGAAGTTAAAAACCCAAACCTATGTTCAGTAATCAAGACATAGATTTCCGTGGAAGTGCATTTTGTTCCTTGGCTTCGACGGTGGGAGGAGGAGCCAATGTGCCTGAGGCACTGAGGATGGCATAGGAACCAGTTATGTAGACCACACCCAAGCTGGTGCAGAAATAGGAGGGGGAAGGGAAGGCAGAAGAGGCAAGGTGACAGCAGGAGGCAGAGAAAGAGAATTCCCAGTTTTAAGTTTTGTCAGCTCAGAAAGAGGAACAGAATTCAGGTTTCTTTTTGTTGTTGTTGTTGCTTTTGTTTTTTTTGTTAGGCAGTCCATGTCAGTCTGGAGAAGACAAGGAATTTCCCTGAAACAAAAAGAGTTTCGGCAGCTGCTCGGGAATATACCTTAAAGTCCCTGTCCCGAGTTAGACTAACCACAGTTGGCTCCAATTATAGCCGTTAACTTGGAAATGAATGAATGAGAAANCATGTTTTCCAATAGGTCCAAATAGCCTTACTTTCTCTGCAATAGGAAGTTAAAAACCCAAACCTATGTTCAGTAATCAAGACATAGATTTCCGTGGAAGTGCATTTTGTTCCTTGGCTTCGACGGTGGGAGGAGGAGCCAATGTGCCTGAGGCACTGAGGATGGCATAGGAACCAGTTATGTAGACCACACCCAAGCTGGTGCAGAAATAGGAGGGGGAAGGGAAGGCAGAAGAGGCAAGGTGACAGCAGGAGGCAGAGAAAGAGAATTCCCAGTTTTAAGTTTTGTCAGCTCAGAAAGAGGAACAGAATTCAGGTTTCTTTTTGTTGTTGTTGTTGCTTTTGTTTTTTTTGTTAGGCAGTCCATGTCAGTCTGGAGAAGACAAGGAATTTCCCTGAAACAAAAAGAGTTTCGGCAGCTGCTCGGGAATATACCTTAAAGTCCCTGTCCCGAGTTAGACTAACCACAGTTGGCTCCAATTATAGCCGTTAACTTGGAAATGAATGAATGAGAAACCCTCACATCTACTAGGCAGAGGAACAGAGAGAGTTAACGTCCTCTTCAGTCTGATTTTATCTCAGTCAAGCCAATAAGGTCCCCTTCTCGAGGTTTCTCCTGATATCGGCTGGGTTTGGGGGGCCCTTTCCAATTCAGGCACTGATTCTTTCAGTGTCCTTGTTTAATCTGGGAATCTGGCTACAACATGCCAGATGCGGCAGATGGTTGAGGCCACCCTACGTCAAAAGTGTGCCATTTTAATTTACATAATTTTATAGTTTTCCAAAAATCCCTTCTTTGTACAGTCACAATCCCATAATGCTCCCTTGAGGCGATGTTGCAAAGACAGATAAAAGGGTGGGGGTGCCCCCTCTAATGAGGAGACCAGTCAGATGCCAGTCTGACCATGTCCCGAAGGAGCTTAGGTGGCGCTTAGCCTAGCGGTCTCAGCTTTGTGACTTACGACTGGAAACTATTCCAATGCCGCCAGAGACTGTATGCCATTCACCATGGAATCGCAGGCGGGCCCACTCAGGCTCCGTAGGCTTTTTGGGACCTTAAGGGTGCCCATCTGTGGAGCCACAGAATCGAACCCGGCAGGCAAGCCAGGCCGAGTCGCACATTCACACTCACATACACACCAGAGGTTATTACATTCCCTCCCACAGAATTCCTACAGATGAGATTAAAAACAATTACAATGACAACAGGACAAAACAGGTACAGAAGTGGACACAAAACATGTTTACAGGTTACAGAAGTGGCCACACCGACGTGATGTCTTGGTGTGGGACGTAGCTGCATCCAGCCTTCCACTTAATTCCCCCAGACAGAAGCATGTGTGCATTCAGAAGTCAGATGGTAAATTGACTTACCTCCAGGGGTTCAGAAAGGTTACTCCCACAGATTAACTGGGTCCGTTTTGGGGGCGGCAAGAAAGACAAGTGTTTCCCCGGGTCCCAGGACATCTTCCGGAGCCGGGGAAGGTACAGGCAAATGAGACAGGAATTTGGAGGTCTGGGGTCTCCATAATCTCTCTGAGACCTCCAAAATATGCTGAGAGACACAAGAGACCAACTGAGACCACTGAAGCAGAATTAAGAGAGTCTTTATTATTGGCCAGGACCGCACAGAGTTAACACAGAGCGCTCAGTGTGCAGCCCGTAATCTACTTGTGTTAAAGGCTTCATGAGTTTGTCTAGCCGGTTTAAGGGCCTGGTCAACAAACTTCACAATTAATTATCTGATATGCATCCAGGACAGCTATAGAGGATGGGACCCTTGGCTGAAGAGAGCCCATAGTTTCCATAGTAACATTTATGGCCCTCAGATCTTGCAACATTCTCCAGTTTCCAGAATTTTTCCCAATAACAAAAATGGGAGTATTCCATGGACTATTGGAAGGCTCAATATATCCTTCCTTAAGCTGTTGTTCTAGAAGTTTTCTTGCCATTGCTATTTTTTCAGAAGTTAAGGGCCATTGTTCTACCCAAACAGGAGCATCTGACTTCCAGATTATTGGGTCAGCAACAAAGGAAACAATGGCCTCTTCTATAAATTTGGATAGCTAATCTTCTTTTCATCCAATTTGGGTTTTATATTTATGGGAGTTATACCCTGTTGTGTTTGGTCCAACCTTTTGTTGGGAAGAAGCCCCACTTGTAACATTTGATTACCGACCTTGTCATCTGGGCTAGAAAGTAACATTCCCATTTGGGATAAAATGTCTCGTCCTCATTTTAAAAAAGGGATGGAAGGAATAACATAAGGACAAAAAGTTTCTCAATTGTGTTCCTCATCTGACCATTTTAGAATTTGAGAGCTTTTTGCCACATTAGAAGCCTGTCCTATACCCACAAGAGTAGCAGGAGCATTCTGAGTTGGCCAATCTGAAGGCCAATCTTTTCCTGCCATGCAGGAGACATCTGCTCCGGTGTCTAGAAGTCCTAGAATAGGGATTCCCTGAATCTGCAATACTTTAGTGGGCCTAGAGGCTTTAATCTCCTGTTTCCATAAGGCCTTATCGCTAGAGCCAAAGCCTCCTTCTCCTCTGGGAGCATTAGTGGCATCCTTTCCTATGTGATAATAAGGCAATAATAGTAACTGGGCAATTCTCTGATCCTTAAATTTTGCTTGGTGGAAGAAGGAGGAGAGACCAGCACCTTGATCTCTCCCTGATAATCAGCGTCAATGACCCCAGGGATTATAGCGATTCCCTGAAGGGTGATGGAGATCTGTCCCAGTATTAGTCCCACTACCCCAGGGGGCAGGGGCCCCTTTGCACCGGTGGGGATAGTTCCAGGAGGTGAATCAGGCATTAGTATTGTGCTGGCGGTGGAACGGAGGTCCAGTCCTGCACTGTCTGGGGTTGCCCTATAGAGCTCGGAGACTGATTGGAATTGGCGAACGGATTGAGAGGGCTGAGGGATGTTGCCCCAATTAGTGTCGGGGCCTGGGGCTGGCCCCTCGATCCGTTTCCCTGGTCCTGAGATTTTTGGAGATTGGTTCCCAGTGGCTGGCCATTTTTGTGAAATTTAGATTTACAATCTTTGGCCCAGTGAAAGCCCTTTTGACACCTAGGGCATATAATTCTGGGCATGTTGTTATTATTTATCACCTGAGGAACAGGTGCGGCGGGCAGAGAGGTAATTGCCTTTATTGTAGGGCAGTCCCTACTGAAATGTCCCACTTGCCCACAAGAATAGCAATTAAACCTTGAGGAAGGTTTTTCTCTCTGAGTACCTCCTGACTGCCCTAAAGACCTGACATATTGAGAGTATGTTTCTCCCTTTAAAGCTGCTGCAATAGCCACGCCCTGGATAAAGGCAGCACTTACATCCGCGCATTGTTTGACCTAATCAGTTAAGGTACCTGTTTTTCTTATGGGTCGTAATAAAGATTGGCAAGTAGAAGAGGCATTTTCAAATGCTAGTTGTTTAATGAGAATGTCCGCTGCCTCATCATTAGCTTGTATGAGTCTAGACACAAAATCCTCATAGCTTTCATCCAATCGTTGTCGGATTTCTCCCAAGGTAGCGGCCCTGCCTGTGACAATTGGCAAAGCTCTCCAGGTGTTATAAGCATGATCAGTGACCTGTTGAAAGGTGAACCTATCAAGATACATTTGAGCTTGAGCAGTGTCAAAATCACCCTCGTCTAGGAGTTTATTGAGGGTAATGTCTCTCCTATTCCTCCTTTCATTTAGTGCTACTCTTTTTCTAGCTAGGTCATCATATTCCGCTTTCCATAGCAGGCATTGGCCTCCGGACAGGCATGCTTTTGCAATCTGAATCCAGTCATAAGGTGTTATCCAGCGGGATACTAGGGCCTCTAGCAATATTAGTATTTAGGGTGCAAGTGGCCCATATTCGGTACAGGCAGTTTTCAGTTCCTTAACAATCTTATAGGGAAGAGGTTCCCAAGAAGGCTCCTCATCAAATTCTCCCCCAAAAGCAATGGGGAAGCAGTGAACAAAATCTGTATCTCCCTCTTTTTCTGCCTCTCTAACAGCGGCTCTGAGCCCTACTCCTTTTGAAGGCGGCATGGGAGGGAGCGGCCCAGATGGAGGGAAAGTCCCTGTAGTCTGAACAGGGAAAGCCGACTTGTTTGATGTTAAGTTTGAAACCTTCATAGTGGTGGAGTTGAAGACAGTTCCCAAGTCCACCTTACTATCATTTATGGAGGCGATGGGCTTGAAAACTCTCAAAGTATCTTTTGAGGGGTCTAACGCCCCCTTTATGATAGTCAATAGAGAAAGAATTTCGACCGGGATTTTTTTAGGTGCTTGTGAAATATAATATTGTCTAATTTCGTCCTCAAGGTTATTCCAGATATCTATGCTGGCAGTTCCTTCCTCAGGGAACTAGGGACACAGTTTTTGAACAAAACGTAGAAATCAAGCAATTTTTTGAGGGGACACCTTTACCCCCTTTTTTTTGTAAGCATGTTCCGTATTACATCTATAGTCTCCTTTCCTTAGACACTTTATGGCCCATAACTTCTCAAAAAACAGTTCTTTGCTTATCCACCAACTAACCTTACTTATCTTATGTAGGGGGCGTCCACAGTACCCTTCGGTGGAATCCTAACTGTCCTGACTAATGCAATGAAAACAACATAGTTTAAAGAGATTACCTCCAGGTCTGATGTTTGGGTACCACTTCCCAGAGACCGGCTCCAGCAGGTCCAGGGGTCCCTGAAGGATGGACAGTGTTGGCGAGGGAGGGAGGGAGAGAGCCCGGAGATTCTTTCTGATCACCAGGCAGGCATCTCTGTCCTGTCGGTTTTGGTGTCTTTATTTATAGGTCAAATGTTAACATGACATCAGATAAAGGAATTTTTACAATGGATAGTTTTCTGTGATAAGATGTTTTTGGAAAATGTACAGAAACAGGTTTTACAGAAGTATTCTGGTAGAACTGCCCCAATTATATTGAAGTTGAGTAACTAAGAAAATAATAGGGTGTTCACATTTTAATAACACTAAGATTAAGTCATAGGCTTGCAGATGCTCTTATCCATCCTCATCACAGCTGCCAAGGTAAGGGAAGGTGTCTGTGGAATGTAGGCCTTAGGGAAGGAGTTGCTACACATCATGTTAGCAAAGGTATATGTAGTAACTTATCTTCTGCCCTTATCTGTTCCTTGTTAGGCTCTTTGTCTACAGGCAAGACTTGATTTTCCAGTTATATTCTTTATGGCACCAGAGAGCCAACCATACCTTTAAAGAGTTTAGCTCATTTCCAATACATAGAATAGCCTCTTCAAGTGCATTTACTTTTGTGTCTAGTTTTATGATTTCTTGAATAGCTAGGGCATGAGAGACATTTTTGGTTAGTTGATTTACATGTTGAGCTGTATGAACATCCTGGACTAACGCAACAGTAGAAACAGGATTGTACATGTAAAGGTCAATCTTTTATGAGTAAGGGTCATTAGACTGTTCATGGTTCAAGGGAAAGTATGTAAGGAAACAGGACCTGCTGGAGACACGATGTCTGTTCCCATAATCAAAGAAGTTCCCACAATAAGTTCCTTCACAAGGTATGGTATGCAATCACTATACCAGGGCCAGAATAAGGGGACAAGTCACTCCTGATGTTGATCAACTGACCTTAGGGGCCAGTGCTCAAGCAGAAATAATTGAGTGGGGGTGAATATCGGTCGTCATCTGATTGGCAAGAGACTGTGCAAACTTGCTTTAACCTCACCAGGAGTTTTCTTGACTAGTGGGCTCAGAATGGCTCCCAACACTCCTTCCTTCCCTTTCTCTCCTGGCCCCCCTCTCTTAGTATTCACAATCTCTTCCTGTTTATCTCAAGACAGGAGGTATGCTCATTTCCTAGGAAACCGGACTTCCATGATAGAAAAATCATGGAGTTGAAAGTTGCACTTTTTTCTAAACTATAGATAACAAACAGAAGATTGCTGGAGGGGAGAAAGGGAGGATGGGTTTAGTGGGTGATGGAGACTACAGAGGGCACATGCTGTGTTGTATGGAAGTGATAAATCACTAAATTCTATACCTGAAACTAAACTAAAATAAAATAAGNCCCCCCTCTCTTAGTATTCACAATCTCTTCCTGTTTATCTCAAGACAGGAGGTATGCTCATTTCCTAGGAAACCGGACTTCCATGATAGAAAAATCATGGAGTTGAAAGTTGCACTTTTTTCTAAACTATAGATAACAAACAGAAGATTGCTGGAGGGGAGAAAGGGAGGATGGGTTTAGTGGGTGATGGAGACTACAGAGGGCACATGCTGTGTTGTATGGAAGTGATAAATCACTAAATTCTATACCTGAAACTAAACTAAACTAAACTAAAATAAGTTTCACTTCTTTTTTTTCCCCTTTCTTTTTTTGATGTTATATTTCCCTCTAGTTTTCTAACTTTGGGTTTAATATCCCTGAGTTTTATTCCAAGTGCCTTAATCATGAGTAGGTCCCTGTCTAGGGTCACATCCACTCCAAAATAAGAAAAATATAGTGCCTGGGAGGTGCGTCAGTTTGGCTTGGCTTTATTGTGGTCTTATTTTTTGGAAGAGAGCCCTTATGCGGTCTCCTGAGGCTTGTTTAGAAGAAGGTGTGGACAGGGCAAGGAATGATATAAACATCCTTAGCAATAATAAGATATATATAGAAAAAAACCCACCCTTTTCCTGTATCCTTTTACTACAACTATACTATAAAAGGCTACAATGCTAAGGTCAAGTCTGGAATGCAAATTCCTTTCTAATTATTAGAAACTTTGTAGTTGAAGAGAGTTGTCATACTTGACCAGTTACCCTTCATCAGGCATCAGAGAGGGTGAATTTTGTATACCTCCATTCCCAGGGCCTATGCGAAATGAAACATATTACCAGATGTAGTTTTTTAGCATGACTCTGAAATAGAGAGCATAATAAAAGCTGGAAAAGACACAGCGGATCTAAGTAATTTGCAAAGTCACGTGGCAAACGAGGGGCAGAGACAGGATTGAATTATCATTCTTAACAGCACACTTTGTATACTTCCGCTTAACCGGGACTCACGGGCAAATAGAGGCAATTAGATGGGTGGCAAGGTGCATAATCTTTCAGACATTACTTGTAACATTTTTAATCATGAGCTATTGCTGATTAGATATCTGACTTTTAAATTTTCAATGTTGTCCTTTTAGCAATTTCTTGCATATTACACATACTAAATCTCCTTTGGGAGAATATTTGAGGCTCCATAAGCTGAGAATATTTTTCAGTGTTGATGAAAATGCAGGTTTTCATTTTCTTATGAGTCTATTTCCAATATTTGATATTTTCATTCTCTCTAAAAGTAAATGGATGTTATTTTTCCTATAACTTCAAACGAATATATATCTGAAAACATATAACCTATTTCCAGAATATAATTGAGTTTTCAATTCACACCATTTAGAAAGTCGATTACATATATATATTTTTTTGAGTAAAATTTAGGTGAGTCAATTTTATATCTTAATTAAGAAGTTTGTTTTATGAAATATAATTCAAAACTAACACCATTACTAATAATGATCGCCAACACTCCTTGAGTTACTAAGATGCCTTAGGCATCATCTCGTATTTTACGACTTGTGATCCCCATTTTCCAGGTAGGTAACTGAGTCCTAGAGGGGCAAGTTCCATTACCCAAGGACACACAGCTTTTGATAATGTCAACTACTGAGTGTATGATGTATGCTATCATATTTCATTTGACACATCCAAGAATTATTCAAGAAGGCACCATTTTTAAAATTTCTTTGGATTTTTAAAAACTGCCGTACCTAAAAGTTGTTTAATTTGGTTAGGGTTGCACAGCTAGTAAGTGATGGAGTCAGAAGTACTGATACTCTCATCTGAAACTTTTAAATCATGTTCCTCTCCTCCCAACAGACCCCCCCCCACTAATATTTGTCCTTATATGGCAGTTTCGTATGGAATTATAGATTTTAGTGTTTTACTGCTTACTCCTTTACACTTCTTTATTGTGAAACACCTCAGGAATAGCCACTTTAAGTCATACATTCTCCACTCTGCCACCAAATATGCATTTAAGTTCTTCCTAAAGGAAAAAAATGTCTTAGCATGCTGTATAAGACCCTTCATCGTAGGATCCCATCCTACTTTTCAGCTTCATCTGCCAAAGACTCCCTCCTATGCCCCACATACCCGTTAATCTACCTTGTCATTGTGTTTGACTCTGCTCTTGATTCCCTAAATGCTCTTATCCTGATCTAAATTCCAATCCAAAAGCAGTACCTCATCCAAAAGCAGTACCTCTGAGTCCTTGCCTTTCTTAATTTTACCCGTTAATACACTGCACCAGGCTAGCTCTTAACCCATCTGCTTTTGTCTCCGCACACGTCGTCCTCACCACCAGCGCCCATCTTACTCTGACAAGAGCAAATGTCACCTCATTCAAAGATATTCACAAGAGTAAACCCAGTCAGTCACTTATTCATCCCCAGATGCTTTTGGGGTCTTCTGCATATATTCAGTAACATTACATGACCTTTTCTTATAACTGATTCACATTATTTCTTCCACTTCTCCAAGCACCTAAAAATAGGGTCTCCTCATAATATCGAAAACAAATGGTGGCCAGAGGGGAGGCAGGTGGCAGAACGGACAAAAATGAATGAAAGAGAGTACAGGCTTCTAGTTATGGAATGAATAAGTCAAAGGAGAGAAGATACAGCATAGGAAATACAGTCAATGCTATTTTAATAGCATTTTGTGGCGATAGATGGTAGCTACACTTGTGGTGAGCGTAGCATAGACTTGTCGAATCACTAAGTTGCACACCTGAAACTAATGAAACATTTTGGGTAAATGATACTAGTAAGAATAGGGTCTCCCATGCCTACCATGTTGTTTGGTATTAACTAGATATGCATTAAAGATTTATTGGATCAATTAGATGTGATTTATGCCATGACATTAAATGACACTTCAGCTAAAGAAATAAAGCTAAAACGCTAGAAAAATTTGAGAATATTGTAATTAATATAAGTAGCGGTAAAGGAGATCATCAATGTATTGTTAAAGTGTTTTTATGTTTTTTCTTAAACCCAAATATGTTTTCATATTCTTTTGATAGGTTTATAGTCTTCAGTTGGAACTTTGGCCTATCAGTGATTTTATTCTCTCTCTGTGATCTGTTCCCATTGCACTTCTTTCCAAGTGATGATTGAGTTAGAATCTCACATCTTAAAAAATAATTTTAGCTCTTTCCACCATCTTTCTGTGCCGCCATAATGGTGCACATGAATGTCTCAGCAGATGCTCTCAGAAACATTAATGATGTTGAAAAAAGAGGCAAACTCCAGGTTCTTTTTAGGTCTTCAGAGTCATATTCCAATCTCCAAGTATGATGCTAAAGCATGGCTACGTTGGTGAATTTGAAATCATGGATGATCGGGGTGCTCAGTCGGTTAAGCATCCGAGTTCAGTTCAGGTCATGATCTCACACTCCATGAGGTCCAGCCCCCCGTGGGGCTCTGGCTCTGTGCTGACAGCTCAAAGCCTGGAGCTCGCTTCAGATTCTTTGTCTCCCTCTCTCTCTCTTTTCCTACCCGCCTCGTGCTCTGTCTCTGTCTCTCAAAAATAAATAAACAATAAAAAAAATCATGGATAATCACAGAGCTGCTAAAATTATTACAAACCTTGCCGGGAAGATTAAACAAGGGTAGAGTGGTCAGCCCCAGGTTTATGTACAGCTGAAAGATCTAGAAAAATGGCAGAATAATCTTCTCCCTTCTTGCCAGTGGGTTTCATTTTACTGACAACCTCAGGTGGCTTCACGGACCATGAGGAAGCAAGATGAAAGCACACAGGAGGGAAAATCTTGGGGTTCTTTTTCTAGGGATGGAATATATTCAAGCAAATAAAACACCTCACCTCAATATAATAATAATAATAATAATAATAATAATAATACATTTTAAAATGAACTTGTGCAAAATCATAATACCTCAGATCTGACACTTTATGTTTTCTCTTTACAGCCAGATCCTCAAAAAGAGAGACATTTTTAAAAAGGAAAATCACAAATTATTTATTTTCCTATTTATGTTCCTTTCAGACCCCTGCTACTAAAAATTACCAATAATCTATTTTTCTTCTTACTGGTAAAACCATACATTGTTTTTAGCCTTCCTTTTACTTGAACTTTCTGAAATATTTATTATTTATTAT
This sequence comes from Crocuta crocuta, assembly GCF_008692635.1. Classification (NCBI taxonomy): domain Eukaryota; kingdom Metazoa; phylum Chordata; class Mammalia; order Carnivora; family Hyaenidae; genus Crocuta; species Crocuta crocuta. The sequence continues at coordinate 300,667 of NW_027533088.1, read as the reverse complement.
CTTTAAAGTTCACCATTGACTTTTCCATTTCTCTTGAAGTTATTGTCTCTTGGCTTCCTTAATGTCTCTCTCTCTCCTGGCCCACTTCTACCACTGTCTACCATTCAGTGTTAGTGTCATTTATTGGAAGGTCTCAGCTATCCTGCCCCTGATTCAATTCTTGGCACTCTATTCCTTTGGGTTTTTGTCTTTTCATTTTACATTCTCCTTCTCAGTGATCTTATTCATTCTCAGAAAGTTTAATTCTAACCAAAGTGTCAACAATTCTCACATACATATGTAGCTCAAAATCCTTATTTGCAACCCACTCAGAGCACACACACATGTCTGGGCAACTCCAGCTGCCTGTAGCTTGTATCTCAATTGTTGGGAGCACCATCTACAGAATGTCAGATGGAAACTAGTCAACCTATGCTCTTTCTTTCCCTGTCTTTCCACTTGTAGCCAGTCACCATTGCTTTAAACTCCATCTCCTCAGCATCTGGTTCCTCCTTCTCATTCCCACACTACTTCAGTTCAGGTTCTAATCTCACGTTTAGCTAATGCTAAATACTTAGGTATTTAGTTTCATCCAGTTTCATACTCCTTCGATTCATCTTCTTCATTATAGCCTAGATGGTTTTCTAAAAACACCACATTGATTGTGTCACTTCCTGTCAAAATCCTTCTGTAAGCCTATTTTACTGAGTTAGGATTAAAATACCTCAGTATGACAAAATAGGCCCTTTTAAACTTTCCATACTACCTCTTGTCAGCTTCCCCTCTCTCCAACTCTATACGTCAGCCAGAATTATCGTTCTCTGAAAACACAAATTAACTTGTGACCTCCATGGCTTTTCTGTCATGTGTCTGTCTGCCTATCATGCCCCAGAGCCTTAAACCTTCCCAGTTTTGCTTTCATATAATGTGTAACATCTTTTATTTGTTTGTTTGTTTGTTTATTATTCAAGTTAGTTAACATACAGTGCCATCTTGGCCTTAGGAACTGAACCCATTGATTCATCTCATATATGACACCCAGTGCTCATCCCAACAATTGCCCTCCTTAATACCTATTACTCATTTTACACACCCCCTCACCCACCTCTCCTTCCAGCAACCTTCAGTTTGTTCTCAGTATTTAAGACCCTCTTATTGTTTGCCTCACTCTCTCTTTTTACCTTATTTTTCCTCCCCTTCCCCTATGTTCATCTGTTGAGTTTCTCACATTCCACATATGAGTGAAATCATGATATCTGTCTTTCTCTGAGTGATTTATTTTGCTTAACATAATACCTTTCAGTTCCATCCATGTTGTTGCAAATGGCAAGACTTTATTTTCCATCACGGAGTAGTACTCCATTGTATATATGTACTACAGTTTCTTTATCCATTCATCAGCCGATGGGCATTTGGGATCTTTTCATAATTTGGCTATTGGTTGATAGCCAATGTCAACAAATTGGTTGATAATGGTTGACAGTACTGCTACAAACATCGTGCTCCTTCAAATCTGCATTTTTGTATCCTTCACAATTGCACCAAAACCCATAAAATACCTAGGAAAAAAATCTAACCAAAGACATAAAAAATCTGTACAGTGAAAACTATAGATGGCTTATGAAAGAAATTGAAAAAGACACAAAGAAATGGAAAACATTCCATGCTCATGGATTGGAAGAACAAACACTGTTAAAATGTCAATACTTCCCAAATAAATTTACACATTCAATGCAATCCTTACCAAAATAACACCAACATTCTTCACAGAGCTAGAAAAAAACGATCTTAAAATTTGTAGGGAGCCAAAAAAGGCCTTGAATAGCCAAAGTAATGTTGAAAAAGAAAACCAAAGCTGGAGGCATCACAACCTCAGATTTAAACCTATATTACAAAGCTGTAATCATTAAGACAGTATGGAATTGAGGCAAAAGCAGACACATAGATCAATGGAATAGAATAGAGAACCCAGAAATGGAACCACAAATATATGGCCAACTAATCTTTCAAAAGCAAAAGACAGTCTCTTTAGCAAACTGTGTTGGGAGAACTGAACAGCAACATGCAGAAGAATGAAATTGTTCTACCTTCTTACACCATACACAAAAATAAATTCAAAATGGATGAAAGGCCTAAATGTGAGACAGGAAGACATCAAAATCCTAGAGGAGAAAACAGGCAGAAACCTCTTTGAGGTTGGCCACAGCAAGTTCTTACTGTCGCTGGAGGCAAGGGAAATAAAAGCAAAAATGAACTATTGAGACCTCATGAAGACAAAAAGCTTCTGCACAGCAAAGGAAACAACCAACAAAACCAAAAGGCAACCGACCAAATGAGAGAAGATATTTTCAAGAGACGTATCAAATAAAGGGTTAGAATCCAAAATGTATAAACACCCCAAAAATAAATAATCCAGTAAAGAAATGGGCAGAAGACATGAATAGACACTTTTCCAAAGAAGACATCCAGGTGGCTAACAAACACATGAAAAGATGCTCAACATTGCTCATCATCAGGGAAATACAAATCAAAACCACAATGAGATACCACCCCACTCTTGTCAGAATGGCTAAAATTAACACCTCAGGAATCAACAGACGTTGGTGAGGATGAGGAGAAAGGATAAATCTTTTGTACTGTTGGTTGGAATGCAAACTGGTGCAGCCGCTCTGGAAAACGGTATCCAGTTTCCTCAAAAAATTAAAAATAGCACTGCCCTATGACCCAGCAATATCACGACTAGGAATTTATAACATGGAGCATCTTAAAGTCAACTCAACTCAATGGCTACTTCCTCTCTCAAACCTCTCCAAATCTCCTCTTCCCCTGCCAGAGAGAAGCAATGAACCTCTCCATTGTATCATGCACACGTTTCCATCATGGCATATATATCACAATTATTGCATACTTTTAAGTTTCCTCATAAACAAGGATCATATTATATTTGATATTATGTTGAAATATCATATTTGGCATCCTTTGCAATATGCCTGGAATAACATGACCATGAGCATAAGTTTTTAGAAAGAAGGTATGAGGACATTGTCTTTCACTTTTGCTTTTTATCTTCTTAATTGTTTTGCGTTTTTAAAAATGAACATAACTTTTATACTGAAAATCTGAAAATCTAGAAAATAAATGAGTATACATAATGTATTTTTATTGATTCTAAAAAAATTTTTTTTAAAAATTTCCAGTCATAATGGTGCCACAACATTATGCTGAATTGAAATCTTCTGCATTGCCGAAATATTCCCGGAGTGATTTTTGCTTTGTTATTTTTTTCTTCTTCTTTTTTTAATATTTGTTTATTTTTGAGAGAAAGACAAACAGAGCTTGAGCTGGGGAGGGGCAGAGAGAAGAGGAAGTCACAGAATCCGAAGCAGGCTCCAGGCTCTGAGTTGTCAGCACAGAGCCCAATGCAGGTTTGAATTCACGAACCACAAGATCATGGCCTGAGCTGTAGCCGGACACTTAACCAACTGAGCCACCCACGTGCCCCACTTTGCTCTGTTATTTTTAATACTAAAATTATATTAGATCATTTTCTATCTAATTAGATCAGTTTCAATCATTTTCTATCAACCTTTGATAGTGACATTCCTTTAAATATTTGCATTATCACAAGGTAAAAACAAGGTATCATACATGAAGGGTAAGATAACTATTTTCAGAGGTTTGCCTTTAAGGCACTTCTTTGTAACCTCTACCCTTACTGTTTCAATTTCCCCTTGTAATGGAGAGGTTGCCAGATGTTTCACTGTGTTTTATCTTGCCCCACCTACCTCTCCACCCCGAGAGCTCAGCAGAATTTATTTGTACACCCTGTTCTTGATTATGCTGATCACTAACCTTTGTGAGTTTCTGGCTCTAGTTAAAGATGAAAAATGAAGTTATACACAAGCCACTTAAAACCACAGCCCTGAAAGCTGATTCTTCACAGGATTTGTAGGAGGAAAACATATCAGACCTTACTGCTTCTAGCCAGTGGCTACAGAAACTGACATCGCAAAATTGTCACTTTGCTTCACGTCAGGGAGGCTAGAAGTCCCTGTATCTTCTTACAACTTAGTAGATATTTTGGTAGAAAGAAAAAATAAAGTCACATTAGTGAGTCTCAGGGTGGTGATCATTCAATGAACAGAAAGTGAATGGAAAGGTTTAATAGGAGAGCGGAAGAAACCCTCAAAGTTATTGGATAAAGGAGAAGTGGAAGAGAACAGTGGAAAAGTATGTATCCGGATTTACAGAAGCGAAGAAAACCTGAGTGTGGCCAAAAGAGAAAGACGTACTACAATATAGTCACTGAATAGGAATCTCTCTGATGGCGGAGTAACACAAATATGTTAAACAGAACACTTAGGAATTCTCAAGGAATGGAATATTGAAAGGAAACACACATTTTTGGTGTGTCTGCAATACGTGAAGGACTTTTTACATAACGTATCAACCTTATACCCCGGCCACCTTATAAAAAAGAAGTTTCATATACACAAGTGCTTAAAATAAGTCAAGGCACGTAATACTGTATACACATTTACTATCACTAGCATTTTATAAATGAAGGAACTGAGGCCCCAGAACACTTAAGTAACTTGTCCAATGTCACAGACTGTAAGCAGCACAGCTAATAGAACCTGGTTCTGTATGCGTTATACTGTTAGATCTTTCCACTAGAATTCAAGTCACATTTCTGCCTTACATTGGCCGAATTACCCAGGATATAAGATCCTGCTCGATGCACATGAATTCTATGGACTGAAAAATATATTTTGATTGCTATGTCACAAGGTGAATGATTGGAAATAGGAGCATAAGGTAGAAGCTAAATGCAACTAAAATTAAATATTTTTTGTAATTCAAATTCAATCATCTCAATAATATTCTGGTAGTAATTGAAACAAAAGGGAATGGGATGGGATGGTAGGTACTTGCATCTGAGGCCACTGTTTAGATCATCAACTCACTGAAGCAAGCTAATGGGACCTCAGAAAACATTTACTTTAATCCTCCCTCATCTCACAGATGATAAAACCCAACACCTGATGTTGACATGACTCTTCCAAGGCCTCACGACTTCAAGATGCACAATTATGACCAAATACCATGGTTGGTGGGTCTGCTGCAAAACCTCCTTCTCAAGCCAGGAGTTTGAAACTAGCGAATATCCAGATCAGAGCACAGATGGTAAGGTAAATAAAAGAGCATTGGATTTGACTTTCATAGGAAGCCAGGAAAGAGGAGGAATGCTGCATTAATTCTACATAAAGTCTAACCATTGTATACTGCACCTATTAGGTAAAAACAACACACCCTTAATGGGAAACCATTGTGCCCACAATAGAATCTTAGAAAAACAAACATCTTTGTCCATACTGTTTAATTTTTAAGATGTTCATATAGGTAACACGCAAGTTGTGGAACGTGCACAGTTACATGTAATTTTAAATCACAGAAACATTTTCTCTTGGCCTCATTTGGCACATTCCTTTTTTTAATTTTTTATTTTTATGTCTGTATTTTATTTTGAGAGACAGAGACGGAGAGCAAGCAGGGGAGGGACAGAGAGAAAGGGAGACACAGAATCCAAAGCAGGCTGCAGGCTTGGAGCTGTCAGCACAGAGCCCTATCTGGGACTCGAACCCATGGACTGTGAGATCATGACCTGAGCCGAAATTGGACGCTTAACCGACTGAACCACCCAGGTGCCCCTCATCTGGCACATTCCTAAGAGAGAGAGTTCATCTCATACATGGCTCAAGGGTCTGGCCAATTGGGACTGTGGGAGGCAGAGTACCTTTGTGCCCAGGCTCCAGCTGCTGGATTGGAGAAGACGTTCGAGAATGCACACTCATGATGGTGTCCCCATCAGAATCCAGCATGTCCCTGGTGCTGCTGTACTTGGCCTGCATCTGGGTTCCCACAGGGGTGAGGCTCCACCGCAGTGTGATTGAACCCAAGCTGCGTGGCTTCTGTGAGCAGTACAGGAACTGCGGCACTGAAAGTTATTCCTGATGTTCTTCCCTCCCAGTGAGTAGGGGGGGAAGCCTCTGACTCCAGTTCCTGCCTGGAGAGGCCCAACCCTCTCCTGGGAACTTGGACTCTGCATGCCAAATTGCTCAGGCAGAGGGGAAATAGCGTGTGTTTTTTATTTGGGCGGTCTCCGTCTGAACAATTATTGAAGGGTTGCCCTTCTCAGATCCCTTTGGTTCATTTATTTTTAATTCCAGTGTTAAGTACAGTGGAAAAGAAAGGCAAGACCTTATAATCACACAGAGATTCCTTCAGGCTCTGCAGAGTAGAAATCAGCTGAAGGGATACATATCACCTATTTCTTATCTACCAATCATTCACTGGGTTACTTAGATGAAGTTTAGCTTCGTGCCGTTATGAAAAGAGAACAGGGGCACCTGGGTGGCTCACTTGGTTAAGCGTCTGACTTCGACTCAGGTCATGATCTCATAGCTTGTGGGTTCGAGCCCTGCATAGGCCTCTGTGCTGACAGCTCAGTGCCTGAAGCCTACTTCGGATTCTGTGTCTCCCTCTCTCTCTGTCCCTCCACTGCTTGTGCTCAGCCTCTCTCTCTCTCTCTCAAAAATAAATAAATCTTTAAAAAATTAAAAAAGAAGACAGACGGGGCACCTGGGTGGCTCAGTCGGTTAAGCGTCCAACTTCAGCTCAGGTCATGATCTCTCGGTTCGTGGGTTCGAGCCCCGCATCGGGCTCTGTGCTGACAGCTAGCTCAGAGCCTGGAGCCTATTTCAGATTCTGTATCTCCTTCTCTCTGACCCTCCCCTGCTCTCTGTCCCTCTCTCTCTCAGAAATAAATAAAAAACATTGAAAAAAAAAAGAATAGACCATAGGGCTTCCTCTTCTCCAGGGGCATGTTGTATAGTATAAAGTGTCATATGTGAGCAATGTCAGCACAGAAACCTTTTGAGAATATCTGATTGATTCTTTTTCATTTAAAAAAAAAAAAAAGGAAATCGAAGTCTAGTGAGATGGAGGAAGTGGTCATTCTAAAATCACATAGCTGGTTAGTGACAGTATTAGCTTTAGAAGTGTTCTCCTATTGGACTTCTCTGGGAACAAAGGAACTGGCAGGTGCCATTTCCCTCCCCTGCCCCTCAGCAGAAACAACAACCACCTGCAGGAACCAGTGCGGTGCTGAGACTCACTGCCTAACTTGCTAATACACACACCACTAGCCCCCAGCCCCCAACTCCCCACCTTCCCATACTGCATCAGAAGATCTGCCCGTTACAAAGATGCTCGCCTCAGTCTTGGCACCACAGGTCTCCTCCCTCAGAAGACCAGTGCAAACCTTGCCAGCACCCCAGTCTACCACCCCACAGGCTTTTCAGGGTCCTGGGCCAGTTTTGGCAGTGAGAGTGGTGGCAGTGGGTCCCACAGAGGACTGACGTGCCCCTTATTAAAAGTTTGTGCACTGCTCACGCATGCTTTGTAGATCTGCCCTAGTCAAGGAGATGGTGGCGGCAGGTCTCATTCCGCAAGCAGACCAGCATGTGCCTTATTAAAACTGTGGACCTCACCCTGGCCAGTCCCAGAGGCAGTGGCATGTCTGTTTCAATAAATTCTTGGGCATAGCCCATTCAGACTGGGGCCACTAGGCTGGCAGTGTGCAAGCAGCCCCAATAGGGGCCAGCACCACTCCAAAGTGACTCCTGCCCTGGGATGAGAGGAAGATAAATGCACGTACTAGTTAGAGGGCTGGCCCAGCAGTGGGCTGGGGGCACACAGTGGGTTAGATTGTAGACCCCACAAACCAAAGAAAACTTAGGGGACAATACAGGGACACTGCTCTGCAATTTGCTGCTACTGCATCTCTGGCAAATGCCTGGTCAGACTCAACTCGAGCCCATGGTGGCCCCAGAATGGTCCCCTAACACCCCAGAGACAAAACACTGCCCAAAACATGGAAGGAGAACCCTGAAGCTGACTGGAGTGAGATAACAGCAGTCAACACTCAGCAGCAAAGCCCACACAATGCACACAGGAGACGCCTCCGAAGCACCAGATTCAAGAGGAGATGTTGCAGCTGACTTGCCTAACACACAGAAACAGACAGAGAGAATTAGACAAAGTGAGGAGACAGAGGAATATGTCAAAAATGAAAGAACAGGACACAACCACAGCAAGGGATATAAGCAAAATGGATATAAGTAATATGCATTATAGAGAATTTAAATGATAAGCGTACCTTCACTCATAGGACTTGAAAAAAGTGTGGAAGATATCAGTGAGATCCTTAATGAATTTACAAAGGGCATATCAGAGGTGAAGAACACAATAAATGAAATTAAAAATAAGCTAGATGGAATAAATAGCAGGCTAGAGGAAGCAGAGAAACAAATTAGAGACCTGGAGGATCAAGTACTGGAGAGTGGCTGAGCTAAGCAGGTGAGAAAGGAAAGAAAATATGCAAAATGAGGATAGACTTAGGGAACTCAGCAACTCCATCAAGTGTAATAACATTTGCATTGTAGGGATCCCAGCAGAATAGAGAAAAGATTTGACAGGACATTTATTTGTAAATATAATAGCTGAGGGGCGCCTGGGTGGCTTAGTCGGTTGAGCGTCCGACTTTCGCTTGGGTCATGATCTCGCGGTTCGTGGGTTCGGGCCCCGCGTCGGGCTCTGTGCTGACTGCCAGCTCGGAGCCTGGAGCCTGTTTCAGTCTGTGACTCCCTCTCTCTCTGACCCTCCCCTGCTCGCGCTGTCTCTCTCTCCTAGAAATAAATAAAAACATTTAAAAAAAAAACATAATAGCTGAAAATTTCCTTAATCTGTAGAAGGAAACAGATATCCAGATTCAGGAGACAGAGAGAACCTCCAACAAAACCAACCCAAGGAGGTCCACACCAAGATACATAGTAATTAAAATGGNCTCCCTCTCTCTCTGACCCTCCCCTGCTCGCGCTGTCTCTCTCTCCTAGAAATAAATAAAAACATTTAAAAAAAAAACATAATAGCTGAAAATTTCCTTAATCTGGAGAAGGAAACAGACATCCAGATTCCGGAGACAGAGAGAGCCTCCAACAAAACCAACCCAAGGAGGTCCACACCAAGATACATAGTAATTAAAATGGCAAAAAGTAGTGAAAAAAGAGAGAATTTTAAGAGCAGAGAAAGGGGAAGCCCATATGGCCATCAGAGGATTTTTCATCAGAAACTTCACAGACCAGAAGGGAGTGGCATGGTATATTCAAAGTGCTAAACGAAAAAAACCTGCAGCCAAAGATACTGTATCCAGCAAAACTATTATTCAGAATATAAAGGGAGATAAAGAGTTTCCCAGAAGAACAAAAGCTAAAGGAGTTCATGATTACTAAACCAACCCTACAGGATATGTTAAAACAGACTCTTTGAATGGAAAGGAAAGACCGTAAGTAAGAGTAAAAAAAGTGGGAAGCACGGAGACAGTAAAAATAAATATATGTGTAAAATGCAGTCAAGAGACTGATAAAATAAAAGGATAAAAAGTATGACAATAAACCTAAAACGTGGGAGGAAAGGAGTAAAGAATGCGTTCAAATTTAAGTGACCATCAACTTAATATAGACTGCTATATACAGAAGATGTTATATACAAGCCTAATGGTAACCACAAATCAAAAACCAGTGACAGATAAGCAAAAATTTAAGTGAAAGGAATCTGAGTATATCAACTAAAGAAAATGAGCAAATTGTGTGAGAAGAGAGCAAGAGAATAAGGAATCAGAAACTTGTTACAAACAAGTTTTGTTACAAAACAAGTAACAAAATGGCAATAAATACATGCGTATCAAGAATTAACGGGGAGCCTGGGTGGCTCGGTGGGTTAAGCATCCAACTTCAGCTTAGGTCATCATTTCATAGTTCATGAGTTAGAACACCACATTCGGCTCTATGCTGACAGCTCAGAGCCTGGAGCCTGCCTCAGATTCTGTGTCTCCCTTTCTCTAATCCCACTCCTTTGCTTGCACTGTCTCTCTATCAAAACTAAATATACATTAAAAATTTTTTAAAAAGAATTAGTTTGAAAGTAAATGGACTAAACAGTCTAATCAAGAGACATAGGGTGATGGAATGGATTTAAAAAAAAAAGGCCCATCTATATGTACTTACAAGACATTCATTTCAGACCTAAATACAACATGCAGATTGAAAGTGAAGGGATGGAGAAATATTTATCATGGAAATGTACTTGTAAAGAAAGCCAAGGTGGTAATATTAAATTGTTTTCTTAAATGTCTTACTTATTTCTGAGAGAGAGAGAGAGAGCGCATGAGCAGGAGAAGGTCAGGAGGTACAGAATCCGAAACAGGTTCCAGGTTCTGAGCTAGCTGTCAGCACAGAGCCCGACACGGGGCTCGAACCCACGAGCCGTGAGAATATGACTGAGCCAAAGTCAGACGCTTAACCAATTGAGCCACCGAGCCCCCCCAAGGTAGTAATATTAAATCAGACAAAATAGACTTTAAAACAAAGGCTTTAAGAAGAAACAAAGAAAGACACTATGTAATTATTAAGGGGATAATCCAACAAGAAGATATAACAATTGTAAATAGTTTTGCATATAAATGAGGAGCACCCAAATACATAAAACAGTTAATAATCAGGGCTCCTTGGGTGGCTCAGTCAGTTAAGAATCTGATTCTTGATTTCCACTCAGGTCATGATCTCACAGTCATGAGATGCAGCCCTATGCCAGGCTCTGTCTTCTGCTCCTCTCCCACTCATGCTTGCTCTCTCTCTCAAAAAAAATAAAAATGAGTAAATAATAACAAATGTGAAATAAATAAATAATAAAACAGTTAAGAACAAACATAAAAGAACTAATTGATAGCAATACAATAATAGTAGGGGACTTCAAGACCCCCACTTACATCAATAGACAGATCGTCTAAACAGAAAATCAACTAGGAAACAATGACTTCGAATGACACACGGGACCAGATGGATTTAACAGATATATTCAGAACATTCCATCCTAAAGCAACAGAATACACATTCTTTTCAAATGCACATAGAGCCTTCTCCAGAATAGATCACATATTAGACCATAAAATAAGTCTCAGCAAATTCAAAATAATCAAAATTATACTATGTATCTTTTCTGACCAGAATGCAATGAAACTAGAAATCAAAGAGAAATATGGAAAAACCACAAATACATGGAGGTTTAATTACATACTACTAAACAATGAATGGGTCAACCTAAAAAAAAGAGAGAGAGAGAGAAAGAAATTAAAAATTACATAGTGAGGGGGTACCTGGGTGGCTCAGTTGATTAGGAGCTCATTTTGGCTCACGTCATTATTTCATGGTTTGTTGTGAGTTCGAGCTCTGTGTTGGGCTCTGTGCTGACAGCTCAGTGCCTGGAGCCTGTTTCAGTTTCTCTCTCTCTCTCTCTGTTCCTCCCCTGCTTGTGCACTGTCTCTGTATCTGTCTCTCTTTCTCTCAAACATACAATGAAATTTTTTCTAAAAATTACATGGAGATAAATTAAAATGAAAACACAACAGTCTAAAATCTTTAGGATGCAGCAAAATTGGTTTTAATACAGCCCTACATCAAGAAGCAAGAAGAATCTCAAATAAACAACTTAGCATAAACATTCCCAAAGGAACTAGAGAAAGGAGAACACACAAAACCCAAAACCACTAGAAATAAAGAAATAATAAAGATTAGAGCAGGAATAAATGATATAGAAACCAAAAACAAAATAATAGAACGGATCAATGAAAGCAGGAGCTGGTTCTTTGAAAATATCAACATAATTGATACACCTCCAGAGAGAGCACTCAAACAAAATCAGAAATCAAAGAAGAGAGGGGCTCCTGGGTGGCTCAGTCAGTTAAGCTTCTGAGTTCAGCTCAGGCCATGATCTCATAATTCGTGACTTTTGATAGATAGATTATATCTATATCTATATCTATATTTATATCTATATCTATAATCTATCTATCTATCTATCTATCTATCTATCTATCTATCTATCTAGTCCTAAAGGCTCCACCAAAAAACTGCTAGAAATGATAAATGGATTCAGTCATTTCAGGATACAAAATCAATGCACACATATCTTTTCATCTCTTTACACTAAATGAAGTAGCAGAAAGAAATTAAGAAAACAACCCCATTTACAATTGCACCAAAAATAAGAAAATACCTAGGAATAAACTTAACCAAAGAGATGAAAGACTTGTATTCTGCAAATTATAATCCCTGATGAAGGAAATTAAATACAATATAATAAATGGAAAGACATTCCATGCTCATGGACTGGAAGAATAAACACAGTGAAAATGTCTATACTATCCAAAGCAATTTACAAATTTAATTCAATTCCTATTGAATTACAGGTGTACAATTCCTAAATTGCAGATTTAATTCAATTCCTATCAAAATCCCAACATCATTTTTCACAGAACTAGAACTAACGATCCTAAAATTTGTATGGAGCCACCAAAGACCCAATTAGCCAATGCAATCTTGAAAAAGAACAAAAGTAGAAGTATCAGAATTCTAGACTCCAAGGTATACTATAAAGCTATAGTGATCAAAACAATATGGTACTGGCACAAAAATAGACACATAGACCAACAGAAAGCCCAGAAAAGAGCCCACAATTATCTGGCCAATTCGTCTTTGACATAGGAGGCAAGAATAAGCAACGAGGAAAAGACAGTCTCTTCAAGAAATGGTGGGAAAACCAGACAGCTACATGAAAAACAATGAATCTGGACCATTTTCTTAAACTTTATAGAAAAATAATCTCAAAATAGTTTAAGGACCTAAATGTGAAACCTGAAACCATAAATCTCCTAGAAGACATCTTAGGCAGTAATTTTTCTCTGACATTGGCCATAACAACATTTTTTTCTAGATATGTCTTAAGTCAAAGTAAACAAAAGCAAAAATAAACGACTTGGACTATATATATCAAATTAAAAAGCTTCTGTCCAGCAAAGGAAACAATGAACAAAACTAAAATACAGCCTACTGAATAGGAGAAGATATTTGCAAATGACATATCCAACAAAGGGCTAGCATGCAAAATATAGAAAGAAATTATACAACTCAACACCCAGCAACGAATTTAAAAATGGGCAGAAGACATGGCATTTCTCCAAAGAAGACATACAGATGACCAACAGACACATGAAAAGATGCTCAATATCACTCATCATTAGGAAAATGCAAATCAAAACCACAGTGAGATAACACCTCATACCTGTCAGAATAACTAAAATAAAAAATTCAAGAAACAACAAATGTGGTTGAGGATGTGGAGAAAAAAGAACTCTTGTGCACTATTGGGGAATGCAATTGGTACAGCCACTGTGGAAGACAGGCTGGAAGTTCCTCAAAAAAATTAAAAATGGAACTAATCTGGGATCCAGTAATCATACTATTGGGTATTTACCCAAAGAATACAAAAACACTAAATTAAGGGGATATATACACACCTATGTTTATTGCAGCATTATTTACAAAGCCACATTTTGGAAGCTGTCCAATTTAGAATAAATTTAGATATATATATATATATACACACACATATATATAAACCACTTCTTTATCTATACACACACACACACAGTGGAATATTATTCAAGCATAAAAAAGGAATGAAATCTTGCCATTTACGACAACATAGATGGACCTAGAAAGTATAATGCTACATGAAATAAACCAGTTAGAGAAAGACAAAACTGTATGATTTAAGAAACACTACAAATGAACAAAGGGTGGAAAAAGAGACAAATCCCAAGACTCTAAACTACAGAGGGGCGCCTGGGTGGTTCAGTTGGTTAAGTGTCTGACTTAGGTTCAGGTCATGATCTCACAGTTAGTGGGTTCAAGCCCCACATCAGGCTCTGTGCTGACAGCCAGCTCAGAGCCTGGAGCCTGTTTCAGATTCGGTGTCTCCCTCTCTCTCTGACCCTAGCCTGCTCACGCTGTCTATCTCTCTCTCAACAATAAATAAAACATTAAAAAAAAATTTTTTTTAAAGAATCAAAAGGCTCTTAACTACAGAGAACAAATAGTTACCAGACGGGAGGTGGGAAGGGGGATGAGTGATATGTGAAGGAGATTAAGGGTAAATTTGTCTGCTAAGCTCTAAGTGGTATATAGAATTGTTATCGTACACCTGAAATTAACATAACACTGTATGTTACCACATTGAATTCTTTTTTAAGTGTTTATCCTGTGGGTGCTTGGGTGGCTCAATCGGTTAAGTGTTCAACTGTTGATTTTGGCTCAAGTCATGATGTCACAGTTCATGGGATCAAGCCCTGATTTGGGCTCTGTGCTGACAGTCAAGATCCTGCTTGGGAGTCTCTCTNTTATTTCTGCTCTGATTTTTACTATTTCTCTTCTTCTACTGTGTTTAGGGCGATCTTGTTATTCTGTCTCTAGTTCCTTTAGGCGAGCTAGATTTTGGACTTGTGCTTTTTTTAGTTTCTTGAAATATGCCTGGAGTGCAATGTACTTTCCTCTTAGGACTGCGTTAGCCGCATCCCACAGATTTTGGATTGTTGTGTTTTCACTTTCGTTTGTTTCCATATATTTTTAATTTCCTTCACTAATTGCCTGATTGGCTCATTCTTTCTTTAGTAGGGTGTTCTTTAACCTCCATGTTTTTGGAGGTTTTCCAGACTTCTTCCTGTGATTCATTTCAAGTTTTAAAGCATTATTTTTGAGAGTGTGCATGGTAGGATCTCAATTATTTTATATTTATTGAGGGCTGCTTTAAGTCCCAGTATGTGATCTATTGGAGAATGTGCCATGCGCACTTGAGAAGAAAGTGAATTCCCTGACCTCAGGATGTAGAGTTCTAAATATATCTGTCAGATCCATCTGGTCCAATGTGTCTTTCAAGTCCATTATTTCATTAGTGATTTTTTGTCTGGTTGACCTAACCATTGCTGTGCGGAGTATTAAAGTCCTGCTATTAGCACATTCTTATCTATAAGCTTGTTTCTGTTTGTGATTGTTTTAAATATTTAGGTGCTTCCATATTCAGTGCATAGACATTTATGATTGTTAGTTCTTCCTGATGGATAGACCCTGTAATTATTATGTAGTGCCCTTCTTCATCTCTTGTTATTGTGTTTAATTTAAAGTCCAGTTTGTCTGATATAAGTATAGCTACTCCAGCATTCTTTTGATTCCCAGTAGCATGATATATATTTCTCCATCCCCTTACTTTTAATCTGAAGGTATCTTCCAGTCTAAAATTTGTTTCTTGTAGACAGCATATAGATGGATTTTGTTTTTTTATCCATTCTACTACCCTATATCTTTTGATTGGAGCATTCAGCCCATTTACATTCAGTGTTATTACTGAAATATGTGGGTTTAGAGTCTTTGTGTCCTTTGTGGAGTTCATGCTTGTGGTGGTGTCTCTGGTATCTTTGTTCCTTGCAACCTTTCCTCAGAACGTCTCCCTCAGGATTTCTTGTAAGGCTGCCTAAGTGGTGACAAATTCTTTCAATTTCTGTTTACTTGGAAAGGTTTTTATCTCTCCTTCTATTTTGAGTGACAGGCTTGCTGGATAGAAGATTCTTGGTNAAGCATATAACCGGATTTCCCAGCTACAGTTAAATAGCCGTGTGAAGGCAGTGCTGGTTGAAGAGCATAGAGAAAGAGAGAAGACAGGACGGGGTGAGGCAAAATTGGAAATAGAATGAACAGGCAAAGGGATACGATGCTTTTTTCAAAGAGGTAAAGGGTAGAATATGGTTGGATGGTGAGAGAAGGGTGCTGGAATTATCCAGAGAAACTATATAGTCTAATTACTCCTGAGAGAAAGAGATGAAAAGGTCGGGTGGTGTAGAATTTACATCTACAGAATGGACTAAATTTGAATGTTTAAGCACGCCGATGCCCAGAGGTAATCAGGTCAGCGTTCTGCGGAAAAAAAGAAAAAAAAAACAAACCAAAACCAAAACCAAAAAATAGGCCAAAAGGGAGGAGGGCAGCTCTGAAGCAGGGATGGGCGTGGTGTGATCCAATGAGTCAGGCGGGAGTTCTGCCTGGAGGTTGTAGGGAGGAGAGTGGCGGTGCTCCACCTCACTTTTATAGGAGTGTAAACTTCATGGGCCAGGGGCTCAGCCAAAGTTTGTTGAGCTTTTCAACACAGGCCAGTCCCAGCCTCCAAATCCTAGGCCAAGCAGCCCGCTAAAATTGCTNCCCCGAGTGGAGGTTTTTCTGTTTCGGACTCTCTTTTTCCCCTCTCCAGTCTCCAATTCAGGCCCGATTTTTACTTTCCCAGTTCACACTCACATTAGAAGGCTTTCTCAGTAGAATCTGCGTCCTTTCTCTCCCAATCTCTTGGGCTTGGTACGGTTTCCTATGGCTTCAGATCTTTTCCGTGTGATGCCTGGGCGCGAGTGCAGGTGCTCCCTACTTCTCCATCTTGCCCCTCCCCCCTCCCTCTCTCTGTTCCTTCCTTGTTGATTCTCTCTCTCTCTCTTTCTTTAAATAAATAAATACATACAGACATACATACATAAACTTTTTAAATAATAAATGAATACTCTTTTTTAAATAAATAAATAAATAATAAGCTTTTAAAACAATAATTAATTTAATAATTTAATTTTTAAAAAATTCAAAGGAGAGGTAAGTGAAACACATATGAGAAAGAAGCAGGAAGATCAAATGTGAGAAACTGCCACAGCTGGGGCCTGAAAAAAATACATTTGGAAGGTGTTAATAATTACAATTTTCATGAATTAAAAATTAAAACTTCTCCAACCTTCAGTGATGCAAGTAGATCCTTGATATATTTTGCCAAACAACCCACATTAATATTTTTCCTACGTGTCCTTAAATATTTATTTTTTCTAACAATGACAAAAATATTTTTTTAACACCTACTTTATTTCAGGTGCTATTCTCAGATACTAGGATGCATCAGTGTAAAACAAAACTCTGCCCTTTGGAGTCTATGTTCTAGAAAGAAGGCAGATGATATATAAGAAAATAGTAAGTAGACAATAGAGGATATTCGACTATGACACGACTTATGAAAATATGTTGGAACGTAAGGGAGATTAAGAATATACAAAAAGGAGGGTTGGGTATTTATTTATTTATATACTTATTTATTTTGAGAGAGAGAGAGAGGGAGAGAGAGAATCCCAAGCCCCCCGCCCCCACCCCAATGTGGGGACTTGATCCTACAAACCATGAGATCAAACCCTGAGCTAAGATCAAGAGTCAGATGCTTAACCAATGGAGTCACCTAGGCTCCCGGAGGGGTGGTAATTTCAAATAAGGTAGTTGGAATCAGCTTCATTAAGAAAATGATATTTGTGCAGAGCCTTGAAAGAAGTGAAGGGTAGATCCTGCAGATATCTAGGGTAAGAGTCATTCAGCAAAAGGAAACAGAAAGCTCAAAGGCCCTGAGGTGGAAGCATCCCAGTTACTATGAAGCAAGAAAGAACCAGTGTCCTACCTAAGGGAATAAGTGAAGAGGAGAAAAGTAGATTAGGTCAAAGGAGTAAAGTGGCCCACAGTAATTGTCTTACAGACCATTGAAAAGGTCTTTTCTGTTTTGTTTTGATTTACCCGTATTTATTTTTACTCTGAGATACATGGGAAGTGAGGCAAATTTTAGTAGACGCCTGACATGATTTGTTTTAAATTTAAAAGATTCACTGTGCTATGTCTGAAAAAAAACCTTAGAAGAACAAGAGAGGACACTAGGAGATGACTTTGAAAATTACCAAAATGGCTCAGGCCAGAGAAGATGGTGGTCTTTGAACAGGTAAGAGTTTCCTCTAGTATGATCTTTATTCACCTTGAATTTTACCCTTTAGAACTAAGTTCTGTTAGCAGCTATTCTTCCTTTTCTGTCTCTTGCAACAGTGGATGTTTTCTGTTCCTTCCCATGTCCGTGTCCTTGTAAACTCTGGTATAACCATATGTTAACGAGTCAGGTATAGTATGCTTTGGGAAACCTAGAGCAATCTTACTTTATACCATAATTTTGTCACATTGACACTTTGATCTATAAATCACAGGTTATTATTGCCTAGCTTGTCTGCTTTAAGTACAGCTGGACATTTAGCATCCAGAATTATTTTTCTTGATTATTACGATTTCTTCAAATCATTCACTCCCAGCCTTGGGACTCAGGAGGAACCGATCAAGCCAAAAACTAATGAAAATACATGGTATCTCTTCAAAATCTCACTTTCTGCCTTAATTTAACTCTCAATTTGAATTTCCCTTTCCATATTTCTTTAGATATAGTGACAATACAAGTTTGCATGTTAAAAGGCATTAGGAAACTTCACCAAAAATCTCTATCCTCTTCTCTTAGATTTTTAAATACTTAAGATCCCAAATTTATTCTTCAACCTAAAATGACTATATTACCTCCTCCTCAGTGCCAAAATCATCATCATTTTCTCATGGGTAGAGGGCATATTGTGATAGTGTTTATTACACACAGGATTTAGAGGCCGGAAGTTTCTTTACGATTTTTTTATTACAGTGATTCACATAACATATAATTAACCATTTTAAAGTGAAAAATTCAGTAACTTGACATGATTTCTGTTCACATGTTAATAACCATGGGAAGGTTGTAATTCTCTCTCCAATAATTGGAAGACCCCGTTGGAAATAAAAATAGTACCAGTGGGAAAATTTAAGAGAAAAAAAAAGAGACAAATCCTCATATGAGGAAACATTGCAAAAATACCGTTGTACACTCATTATTGAGAGAGGGCTAAAAGCTGCCAAATGTTAATCATTAAAAATAGTATGAGATGTTTTGCCTTCCAGAATGTTAATACCTCAGTAATGGGATTGTTTTTTTCTATACTTATTACCAGATCTTTTTTGATTGGTAGTATTTAAAAAGGAGAAAACTTTCTTATAAGAGCAATTCCCATACAACTTCACATTCTACAAGATCCTATTAGTCAGAAATATGACAGACATATTCTCTGAGCTATTTAAATGAAAAAAAAAAGATGGAGTTGCTACTTTTTCATGATGCGTTTTTTAAAATAATTTTTTAACCATTTTTATTTTCGAAGAGAGAGACAGAGCACAAGCAGGATAGGGCAGAGAGGGGGACACAGAATCTGAAGCAGGCTCCAGGCTCTGAGCTGTCACCACAGACACTGATGCAGGGCTCGAACCCAGTAACAGTGAGATCATGACCTGAACTGAAGTCGTCACTTAAATGACTGATCCACCTAGGCACCCCTCATGATGCTTTTTTTCATAACCATTGCCATATTGATGAACAAAATAATAAAATGGCTATGATTGTAGTGAAGATTTTTTTCATTTCTTCATTCGGCTATTCAGAAATACATCTTGCCTTCCACCTGTGTCTGATAAACTGCTAGAAGTGGATGAAAACATACTACATGTACTCCAGGGGCACTTTTCAAGGGCAAAAAATAATTCTGATCAGCCCAGAAATAAATAAGTTTTTGAAACACCAAGGTTAATACTAAGTCAATGGTAGAATGAAGATATAATTTCAGCTTCCCTGACTCCACATCTAGGACTCTATTAACTAGAACCTAGGGCTGGCCTGCCAAAACAGTTGATAAGTACAGAATCACAGCCTCTCCACACTGTTTCTCAGCTAAGATGAAAGTTGGCTAAGCTCTCTTGATATTTTTAATATTTATTCTCACCTCAGATAGCTCTCTTTCCTTTTTTGTTTTTTGCCCTTCTTACTATGTTACATACTTCTCTCTGCTTTTCCACGTCAACACCCTCATCATTTTACTGATAACTTCTTCTCACAAATACTGTATGAAGGCAAACTACAAAGTTGGTCATAAATTATTGATAGGTGAATCCATACACAATTGTGAGATGAGTTTTCCTGAGTTTCTGTGCTCCTGATTTGAAACCTGTTAAAATACAATGAGGTGATTAGAAAGAACATAAGAAAATACTGTCTACTGTGTATACAGTGCTGAAATAAATTGGAAAGGATATTGATGAAAAGAGTTTCTGAAATGTCTGTGTTATTGGAAAAGTAAATGTGAATTTAGATTGCATTAGTTTTCAAGTGGTAACAGAAGAGCCTTCATTATTAAGGCATAAAAATGACTCAAAAAATTTTAAGAGAAATACTACTAGTTACATAAAATTAAATAAAGCTCCTGACAAATAAGAAAAATAATTTAGTATTCCATAGAAAGTTCTTTGATTATCTTTCAACCTCTCAGCTAGAAATATATTTATCAAATAAAACAACAGACTAGTGAAATTATCTTTGGGTATATTTAGTGAATAGACCAAGCAGAGAAGCTATTATTGAGGAATATCTAGAACTAATGTAATGAAGAATCATAGATATCAAGTCCATTTAAAGACAGGGAAAACAACATTATATACTTTAATTCATTTTGAAGACAGAGTTATATTACAATATAGTGATAGACAATTATGATAATTATCAGGGGTAAGTAGGAGTATGGCTCTGTTCTATTTGCTCTTTAGTCTCCTGAAAGGTCAGTGTTAATTAGTCAAACTCAAAAGGCATCACTGAGCCTCACTATAGAAGCTGTGGACTGGTACCCTTCATCTTGTGTATCTATCTTTTCTTGGCCCTAAGGCTGGAAGATTGAGAGAATTCTGTTGTAGAAATGACTAGACTAAAAGCAGGAAACAGCTTTGACTTTGGCTCAGGTCATGATCTCACGGCTTGTGAACTCAAGGCTCGCGTCAGGTTCTGGGCTGACAGCTCTGAGCCTGGAGCCCGCTTTGGATTCTCTGTCCCTCTCTCGCTCTGCTCTCCCCCGCTCATGCTCTCTCTCTCTCTCTCAAGAATAAATAAACATTAAAAATTTTAAAAATAAAATAAAATTAATGATAACAGCATGTGGCACACATATTTACGAGGTATAGGACACTGTGCTAAGTGATTTTACTTTTTAAAAAAATGTTTTTATTTATTTTTGAGAGAGAGAGACAGAGAGAGAGCCAGCAGGGGAGGGGCAGAGAGAGAGAGACACAGAATCTGAAGCAGGCTCCAGGTTCTGAACTGTCAGTGCAGAGCCGGACGCAGGGCTTGAACCCACTAGCCATGAGATCATAAACTGAGCCAAAGTCAGACGCTTAACTGACTGAGCCACCCAAGCACCCCTAAGTGATTTTACTTGCATTTCCTTTCTTTATCTTAAAATCCCAGCAGACAGGTACTATTTTCATTCTCATTTATAGATGAGGAAAAAGGGGCTCTGATCAGAGTGAGAGAACCAATCATTGACTCAAGCTGAGAGCTGACTCCAAAGCCCAGGCTTTTAGCCAGAGTTTTATAGTAACAGTGACAGCTGCTAACCGGACAACTTCAGACACGTGCAGACACCCTCCTCATAAGAAAGCTGAGACACATCTGTGTTAATAACACTAGATGACCACTCAGCTCTTTTTGACTGTAAAACCCTCCTCTACCCACTTCCTTTTTTTTCTTCCTGATTCACTCTTTTTCTCTCTCTATCATTGTTTTTCTCTCTCCCTCTCTTTCTTACAAATGGCCCACAATCAGAGTCTTAACTTTCTGAGAAGGGGTATGAAGCTTCATCGTCCCAGTTACTTACAGGGTATAAGAGAATATTGAACTATCCTCCCAGAGCCATGGTCCTTCAGTTTGAGGGCGAGAAAGCCCTATCCAAAATGCATTATCGGGTTGAGAGGACACTTGCCTCACTATAAATTCCTGTAGGGAAACATAAATAAGCATACATGTCAGAGAGTGACAGGATGAATAGACAGAGGTGACAGAGATAAAAAGGTGGAGAGAAACCCTTACAAACATTGAGAGACAACAGATTGAATCACTCTGGTAAAGAATGCATGCATACTCTGGCATGAACCTAGAGAAAAATGCCAATTATTGAATGCCACTGAGTGTTTCAAAAAGCATATTTCGTTTCTTCATAGTCATTATTATTTGATTCTCCAAAGAAGAATAGATCCATAAGGTCAAAATTGTACTGCCTTCATCCAACCTGTCTGACAAAATTCAAAGGTGACAGAGCCCCTTGGCAATTTTCATGGATGAAAGGCTGCCATCTTCTCCTCAAATTGAGTATATGAATTTATAGGACTTTTGTTAAGAAATGCTTTGCAGATATAGGAATGCTGGTGCATAGGAGCACATGTACCCCAATGTTCATAGCAGGACTCTCCACAATAGCCAAAACATGGAAAGAGCCTAAGTGTCCATCAATGGACGAATGGATCAAGAAGATGTGGTTTATCTATATGATGGAATACTACATGGCAATGAGAAAGAATGAAATCTGGCCTGTGTAGCAACGTGGATGGACCTTGAGGGTGTTATGCTGAGCGAAATAAGTCAGGCAGAAAAGGACAAATATCATATGTTTGCACGTATAGGAGGATTAGGAGGAACTTAACTGAGGAACATGGGGAAGAAGAAGGGGGGAAATAGTGGCAGAGAGGGAGAGAGGCAAACCATGAGAGACTCTTGAATGCTGAGAACAAACTGAGGACTGATGGGTGTGGGGGGGAGGGGGGATGGGCATGGAGGAGGGCACTTGTGGGGATGAGCACTGAGTGTTATGTGGAAACCAACTTGACAATAAACTGTTTGTAAAAAAAAAAAAAAGAAAGAAAACATAAAAAAAGAAATGCTTTGCAGAGTTAGATAAAAATATAAAAATAATTTGGTTCTGTTGCATGGTTTATGAATTAGTAATTTGAGTTTGAATGATGCCATTTGAATTGTTGACAAATGACAGAAACGTCTAAGAGCCTGACCGACTTCCAGTGTCATTCTCTTTCTTTGCCTTAATCTTCTTCCATTAATTTTAATGTGAACAACAACTGTCCAATGTCCAAGAAAAATTGAGAGGAAGCGAAAGTAAAGGTAGAAGTTATAGATTTATATAGATTTTAAGTTGCTTAGATTTATAGTAGAGTGTTTCCTATTAGTCCTTTCTCATACCTACCCTTCACTCATGATGCATTATAAGCCCCACTTTTTCTGTAAAAAGTTATCTACACTGGCATGTCTCTGAATTCCTATGTCATTTATTGCCAATGTCAGATATTTAACTTTCAGCAGCCAAGTTGTTTCTTTCTTCTTACAAAATATGTAAGCATTGAAATACCAAGGTTACTTTTTAAACTTCTCTTCCTTTCCCAGCATCTTGCAAAGAGCAAATGATTTATAAATGTACATTATTATTGCTGCTATTTGCCTTGATAATAATGATGACAAGGTAGGGAATTTTCTATTTTACTCCACCCAATTTAAGAATTGAAACCCTAAACCCACACAAAGGAGCAGTGGTCTGATGGTTATAGTCATGCAAACTTGACATGTGTTTGAATAGATTTGTTTTAAAGTGAAACATACTTTTAAAATGAATTAATTTAAAAAAGCGTAAAGGAGCGGCTGGATGGCTTGGTTCATTGCCCATCTGACTCTTGATTTTGTCTCAGATCATGATCCCAGGGTTGTGGGATTGAACCTGTGCTGGGCTCCACACTGAGCATGGAGTCTGCTTAAGATTCTCTCTCTCTCTCTCCCTCTGTCCCCCTCCATGTTGGCTTTCTCTCTATATATGTATAAAATAATAAATAAATAAATACGCATATATTATATATTTTACCCGTTTAATATATGCTATTGTTATAATTATGGAAGACATTAAAAGTGACTTTTGTTTAGGGAAAATTATCATTACCTGGAATCTACCTTTATTTTTCTGCTTGCTATAGACCACAGATAATTGCAACTGAAGTCTGCACTTACCAGTTCTTTTTCACTGTCTATCTTGAGGAGATTAGAGTGCAGTTGAGAGCATTGATTTTTACTGCTATTCCAGGAAGCTAATGACGTTCTAAATAGATAACAGTTGTTCTCATGTGTGACCCAGTTAGGAGGACAAGAGGTGGAAAAAACTGGAAATAAAAAGTAAATACAATGAGGTTCATATCATACCAATTTTCTCTTTCAGAGCAAACAACCATTCATTCTGAGGACACTTAATAATCAACAAATTGCCAGCGATACATTTCATTTTCAGTTCAAACTATAGGGATGTGATTTTTTTTAAGTTTGTGTATTTATTTTGAAAGAGAGAGAAAGAGAGGGAGGGAGAGAGAGAGGGAGAGAAAGAATCCCAAGCAGGCTCTGTGCTGTCAGCACAGGGCCTGATGCAAGGTTCTAACCTATGAACTGTGAGATCATGACCTGAGTCGAGATCAAGAGTTGGATACTTACCTGAGCCACACAGGCTCTTCTATAGGGATGCAATTTTTATATAAGGGACCATATTAAAATCCTTCATTCATTTAAGCTTTAAAAATGAATGGAATAATTATAAACAGTGTTTTAAACAGCTACTTCTACTTTCCTTTTTTAAAAAAGTGTTTATTTTTGAGAGAGAGACAGAGAGCAAGCAGGGGAGGAACAGAGAGAGAAGGGGAAACAGAATCTGAAGCGGGCTCCAGGCTCAGAGCTGTCAGCATAGAGCCCGACATGGGGCTCAAACCCACGGAACTGTGAGATCATGACCTGAGCCAAAGTCTGATGCTTAACCGACTGAGCTACCCAGGCACTCCGCCTCCTTTCCTTTTTGATTCGTATTCCATTCTTTCAAATTCAGTCCTCCCTTTCTTCATAATTCTTAAAATAAATCAACTTAGGTCAATCTTTGAGATATACAGTAATTTCATGTTAACTTCCTTTAGAGGTGTGAGATCCATTTAAGAATACAGCTTTCTAAAGCAGAAAAGTAATGCAATGATTCATATTATAGAATATCTTTATTTTGTATCCTTAGCTACTTGAAACACATAGTGAGAAGGTATGGGTCCAGAGATGGAAAATTGAAGGCAAAATATTGTCATAGTCAATTATGATGGCAATTAGAAGTAAGGGTCAAGTGTATATCAAATTGTAATAAAATTAATGAAATTGTCTGATTAAAAAAAACAAATATAACCGGAGTTTTCAGGAACTTATCTACTAGGTCTATCTCTTTTGTATGTGCTCAATTTAGCCTCTTCATTCTCAGCACATTTTCCCTTCTTTCCTTTTTCTCTGCTTTTCTTCCAGACATCCTATTTCTTTTTTTTAATTTTTTAAATGTTTTTTATTTGTTTTTGAGAGAGAGAGAGAGAGACAGGATGAACAGGCAAGGGTCAGAGAGAGAGAGGGAGATACAGAATCTGAAACAGGCTCTGGACTCTGAGCTAGTTGTCAGCACAGAGCCCGATGCGGGGTGCGAACCCACGAACCGCGAGATCATGACCTGAGCTGAAGTTGAACGTTTAACCGACTAAGCCACCCGGGCAGTCCCCCCCCCGTCCCATTTCTTATTCTAACTATATTACTTTAAAGTGTCAATTCTCAAAGAGGAGAGAACACATTTCTTTCCTTTGCATCAAATTGTACAGTCATCTATAGATCTAAATATGCAGAAAGTGATAAATTAGTTACTGATTTGAAAAAAAAAAATCCAACTTAGAAATATTTGGAAAGCATGGGATACTTGTATTACTTTATTGTATATATGACAGGGGATACTGAGTAAGATAATACTGGTATGTGTGCTCCCTGAATGTGCAATCCCTGCATGTAAAAGAGTACTCTCTTTACCTACCCTACTCCAGGCCTTAGCACCAATAATTAACTTTCCTGGATCAAGGATCCCCTTCATCTTTTAATTCTGTCCTTGCCTGTGGTTGTGAGAGCCTTGGTAGGAGCCACATTGTCTTCTAAAGATGATTGTGTGGGCTGACTGTAGTTCTCTTTATTTCTTGATGGAAAGTTGTCATTCTTCAATGGGTTGCTTCCTGAATTGGATCTCCAAATAGCTTCATATGCCAGCAACAATTATAGTGACAGGGGGGAAAAAGTCATTCTACTATATTCGAAATTATAATTCAAAAATCCATATTTTTGTTGGAGTACAAATGGGTATATTCTTGATTAATGATAAATAGATAACATGTCTCTGATTGAGAGGTCAAGATAAATAGATAATAGATAAATGGTGATGATAGATGATAGATAGATAGATAATAGAATAGATGATAGATAGATTAAATAGATGGAAAGAAAAAATAACTTCCATGAAGGTGTAGTAAAAAGGAGAAAAAGTCAAGCATGTAGAAAAGAAAGAGTATGAATGAGAAAGCAAGATGCAAATGAAATAGAGTTCAATGGAGCCACAAAAGATTTGAACTAGTAGTAAATCTATCTTTTTTATGTTATTTAAAAATGAGAGCTCCTTGAAAAAACTGTGAAGACACAATAATACATTATTGACAATAGAATGCATGTGATACAAAATCTGAAAGAACTCATTCACCCAACACAAAATGTCTATTCAGTAAATGCCTCAGGTAAATCCTGGTAGTATTCAAAGGAACTTAAATTAAAGATCGGGTATAAAACAGTTTCCTTAAATCATGAGATTTATTAAAATAGTTTATAGTCTCTTTAGAGAATTTATTTCATTAGGAAGATAAGCACCACATTGTACTTCCTTTTTCACCTCCACTGGTCTCCTTCCATTAATGTATCTTGGAAGATACCTTACAAATCACAGCTTTGAAAACAGCTATTCAAAGAAGATAATAGAGCAATGTAGTTAAGAGTATGCATTTTTTAGACAGATTGCCTAAATTTCTAAGCATGGTCTTACCATTAACTAGTTTATCACCCTAGAAAAGTAAAGTACACACTCCCACCTCTCACTTCCCCTATAAATAAAATGAGAATTAGTAGCACTGATTCAGTAGGGCTAATATACAGATTAAATTAGATTATGCATGTCAAACTCTTAAAAGAGTGTATCGCACAGTATACATGCTTCTCAAATGTTTGTTGTTGTCGTTGTTGTTGTTGAATTCCCTCCCCCCATACTTACCCATGGTACCCAGGACCACAGCTATCACCAGTATCACCAAGCAAAGGATCCCCAAGGTCACAGCAACGGGGCGCCAACAAGGAGATGTAGCACAAGTTCCTAGGAAGCCAGAGGGAACAGAAATTAAATGAAGAAATAAGACAAATCACACAGCACTGCAGTTCTACAGTTCATCAAAGTCTGGCAAATTCTGAAGCGAACCATTATACAAATAATCTAGTCATCTAGCATTATCTGAATTTTTCCTCTCCTTTATCATAGCTCTTCAGGCTCGAGAACTGTAATTTCAGCACAGTGCCCTGACATCTGTGCCCTCCTAATTTCAGTTTCACATTGATGTCTATAGGTCCTGACGCTACCAGCATTCTGAAATCTCACTCATTTTTATGAAAGACAGCTTAATGTAGGGGAAACGGCATGGGTTCCTAAGAATAACCTTCTCTTCTCACTTAGTTGTTACATAACCTTGGGTGACTTACTCCCTCTGCTTACTCATTCTCTTTGTGAAAAGTTGGGGGGAGCGGGTCATAATACCTCAAAGAATCATTATGGGAACTAAATGGGCTGACACCTGAAAGCATCTCGTCCAGAGGCTACCAGCTCATTATACGTAACTCACTGTTTGTCAACAAATACGCAGAATCGTACACCTGCCTCCCAACCTCTTGCATCACCCAGTTTTTCTGAGTCCTCATCAACCAGTTGAGCAAGACGAGAATTGTGTAAGTGGTAAAGGGAAGATAATTGCACAATGTGGATTACCAGAAAGCAGAAGAGTGCAAATGCTCATGTCAAAACTTGTGAAAAATCTTTCTCTTGATAACAGGAAACTCTTTTTATGTTAATAGCACCACACTGAGAATATAGCTGTGCCTTTGTCTGAGAATAAGCAGCCTCGCATTTCAGAGAAATGTCAAATAGAACCATATAGGAGACTAAATGGTTCATTCTGTAAGAGAGAGACCTTACAATGTGTCTTTCACCATATTTCACTCTTTTTACATTACGTTTAAGACTCATATTCTGATAACAGAATCTTTTCACCTAACATCCACATTTTTCCTTCACTAGTATATACAATGAGCCCCCTTTTGATTAAAAAAAAAATCCAAATCAATTTCTTGTCAGAAAAAACAACACACCAGATTCATGATTCCACACCCTATGACTTCCACCTTGCCTTTGGCCTTTACCACAAAATCACAGATTTGGATTTTTCCTCATCTAACTTCCATCTCTTTATTCTTCTCTTTCTTATTTTCAATATTCTGATGTTGTTTATATATACTTCTTGGATTTTCCATGACTTCTATTCTACAGTCTACTCCTTTCCACCAACCAAGCAACAAATCACTCCCACTAAAATTCCTTCATCTTTGCATTTCATCACTTGTTTACAGTTCGTTAGTGTGGAAGTGTCTATTTCTACAGCACAGAGAAATTGTAGGTATTTTCTGCCATCATAATAATTACTCTAAATACTATTAGTCACCTAATGCTTGCCATGAGGCTTGGTGCACTTCCAAATCTTCAGTGATGTCTGAAAACCTTTTTAGACGTTTTCATCCTACAAATCACAAGTCTCTCAAATTTTCTCCACGTAAGTGTTTTAGCTGATAAGAATACGAATGGTGAAGGCAGAAAGAAGAAGTACCTTTCTCTGAGACCACAGGTCTCCCAGGGGTGGCTTGAGAGCTGAAGTCTAAACGAGTATAACCATCTTCATCCAAATTTTCTATCTCAGAACGATATTCCATTGTTCTACTGAGTCCTTGAGTTGGCACAGCATTTGAGAGCTATTTCCTCTTTTCTTTTGCCTGTGGACGAAAGAGGGTGTATGAGTCAAATCATGTGGGAAAGACATTTACTGAGTTTTAACAGGTTGAGCTTAAGTAGTCCAACCAGATAGCCAAAGGCAGGAAAAGAAAACTATGTCATGGTAAGTTCCCGTTTGCACCTTTAGATCCTGTTTCTTTTTTTTTATTTTAAATTTTTAATGTTTTATTTATTTCTGAGAGAGAGAGAGAACCAGCGTGAGCAGGGGAGGGTCAGAGAGAGACGGAGACACAGAATTGGAAGCAGCTCCAGGCTCTGAGCTGTCAGCACAGAGCCCGACGCGGGGCTCGAGCCCAAGAGCTGTGAGATCAATACCTGAGCCGAAGTCGGACACTCAACCGACTGAGCCACCCAGCCGCCCCTAGATCCTGTTTCTAAAACTGATGACCCTGAAGAAAATGACAAGGCAGCACAATAGATAAATCTTTGTTTCAGGCCAAATATAAGGAAAATGAAACATGAATTCATACATGCATTCATTTACTCATGTGCTCCCTCATTCACTAAACATTTATCAAATGGCCATCTTTTCAACTGGCAGGAGCTGGGGATACCAGGATAAAGGATTTATGTGAAGACGCTCATTGCTGGAGGCGCCTGGGTGGCTCAGTGGGTTGAGCATCTGACTCTTGATTTCAGCTCAGGTCATGATCCCAGGGTTGTGGGACTGAGCCCCACACAGCGCTCCATGCTGAGTGTGGGCCTGCTTGGGATTCTTTCTCTCTGGATTTTCTCTCTCACTCTCTCCATCCACCCCTCCCCTGCTCATGTGTGAGAACTATCTCTCTCTAAAATTAATGAATTTAATTTAAAAAAACCTAGTGCCCTTCATATAAAAAAAGAGAAGCTCATTGACTAACAAAGGAAATCTATAGATAGGTATATAAAGGATGCAGCAGGGGCAATTGCTGTAACAGCAGAGAGGAGAAACACATCTATTTAAGGTTCATCAGGGACTGATAACTCAAAGTAGTAATTATTTATTGAACAATTACTATGAACTAGGACCACCCATTGCACATGTTTTCTCAATCTCAATTTTCCAACAAGTACAGGCGGTGTGTACTTTTTTTACTTTCAAATCAAGAAAACAAGATGTAGAATTTTAGCCCTTTGCTCAGTTTTAAGAAGCTACTAAAAATATTGAAGCAAAGAATCAAACCAAAATCTACTCTTGCTGCCAATCTCACGATCTTTTTAAACACTTATATGACAAGGATGTAGTCCATCCTAATCATTGGTTTGCTCTCCATGGTTTCTGTTACCCCCAGATAACTGTGGTCAGGAAGCAGATGATCCTCCTGATGTATCATCAGAAGGTCAACAGTAGCCTAACCCTGTGTCACCAGGCCCATATCGTAGGTATATATGTATAATGGAAAAGAGCGGTATCCAAAGAGTTCAGTACTATCCTTGGTTTCAGGCATTCACGGCAGATCTTGGAACATACATTCCCCCAGGATAAGAAGAAACCACTGTGACGGCTTGTGGAGAATTCCGGGACTGAAATATTATACAAAATACCCAAACTAATGAGATATGGAAAACACTTATCATTACTGGAAACTACAAAGTTACCCAACCCACTTACAAGACTTTGAGGCAAGCAGGGCAAAGAAGACACCTAACTGTGGTCAAAGAGAAACAAAGCCAGACCTCATTAAAGCAGGAAGGACAGATTTCGTTCAGTAATTCTATTACAATACAAAAGAGGGACCAGCACGAAAGAATTCAACTTCCCCCAAGGAAAAGACTGAAGATTTTTTGAAGGTATGCTAACGGAAGGACACTGAGTGGTATTGCGGAGTGTTAATCTGTGTGAAGATTTGGCTGTTGGTGCTTATCTAGAAGAGAGATAAACTTCTCTTATCTGTATGACAGGTGGCAGTGGTACGTGTTAAAGCAAGATGGTGCCCTGACTGGAACTAGACCCTTACCCTCCCACAGGGACTGCAGGAGTGAGACTTATCTCCCTAACTCCCTGAATGTGTGCCTTTCAAAGAGATGGCTCTCGGGTCCTTAAAGAAATAGTCTCTGGTGGTAGGTTTCCTTTTGAAAAGTCAGAGAAAGGACTTCTAATTGCAAACTTTCTAAGGTGGCCACTCGAAAAGGAGATGTAGAGAGTCATCTATTGTCAAGTTTTGACTGAAACAAACAGTAAGTTTTTCTGGAAGCACTAGCTTTAAAGGCAGGCATTTTTTAAAAAAAAAATTTTTTTTTAATGTTTATTTACTTTTGAGAGAGAGAGAGACAGAATGCAAGCAGGGGAGGGGCAGTGAAGGAGGGAGACACAGAATCCGAAGGAGGCTCCAGGCCCTGAGCTGTCAGCACAGAGCCCGGCTCGGGGCTTGCACTCACGAACTGTGAGATCATAACCTGAGCCCAAATCAGAGGCTTAACTAACTGAGCCACCCTGGTGCCCCATTAGGCAGGCATTTCAAGAGCCGAAATCGGACACTTAACCGACTGAGCCACCCAGGCTCCTTGTTTTCTTCCATTTTAATGAGGAGAAGTATATATAGAATATATACATCACTCTGCTATGGCACTTATGTTTGAAATTTTCCAGTCTCCCCCAGGAAGAAACATATTTCTGTGTCATTTTCCTATTGTGAGACGCTTATAACTGTTTTCCTCACTAATTCTTGAGTCCTTGAGCAGTGCTGTACCCAGCATATTTAACACCCAGACTGTTCAATTTTTGCCTCATTTTGTTTTGTTTACTTTCCTCTCCTGTATAAAGCAATACAGTTTTCAGTAATAATCATGAAATGGAATGAGTGATCATAATAGTCAGAAAACAAATGTAGGTAGTGGATATGTTTTGTTGGAAGTTGTATATAAAATAATGGCAGTCAAAAGTAAAAGGTGTGTTTAAATATGTTTATGAAAATAAAAATAAGTATTGTACAAACTACTCCATTAAATGGATAAAGTCTTTTCAATTATATTAATGCCTTTTCTTTGGAAAGGGAGAGGAATTTATACCTCTATATAAGTGTGTCACTGTAATAAATAATATGAATATATGTTTGGCTCCCTTACCTTCTCCAAATTTATCAGTGACATTGTCAAAATTAATCTTGATTACATGTTCATGTTAAGTAGACTGTGTACCTAAACATATCAACTCATTTTTGCTCCAAATTGACTTCAGGCCATTGTTTTGTTCATTTTAATTTTGAAAAAATTTTCTCACTGAAGCAACAGGTATATAAATAGGAAAAAGACTTATACATAGACTATGTGTGGCAAAGATTTATAACAATCCTATTTCACAATTATTCCAGAAAATGCAATATTGTCCATGTCTTTGTTCTTTCAGAATCAATTTTAGATACTTTCAAATTTCTCTGCAGGTTGAAAAATTGTATAAATACAAATAATATTGCAAATTGTCACAGAGAATAATAATAGAAGTAGATCAAATTCTGTTGTTGTTGGTTTTGGGGTTTTTCTTTTTACTTTATAATCACGGGGCAATGCTATCAGTGTTGATTTCAAATCTACACTTTAAGCACAAAAATATTCCAGAATGAGTAATTGCAAGCAGTGTAGAGTGGTACTCTGAGTGAACTTGAGCAATTCCAAACCGTTCCAAATTGTTCTACAAAATCATGTGTCAGTATAGTGAGGAATCCTGTGAATTAACTTCCATGTAGAATGCAATATTTACTGAAGGAAAAAGGACATAAACCTGCTACTCTGAAACACATATAGATATAAGTATAGATACATATACACAGATATATTTGATCCTCCATATTCATGGATTTCAGAATTGCAAATTTGCCTCTTTGCAAACATGTAATTGTAATTCCAAATCAATAATTATGGCTCTTTCATGATGATTCACTGACATGAGCTGAAGAGTGAAAAGATGGATCCACCCTGTTGGGGAGGAAGACCTTCCTCTGCCCTATGGTCCTTCTAGACTTAGACTCAAACTCGAGGCACCTGGGTGGCTCATTTGGTTAATCATCCGACTTCAGCTCAGGTCATGATCTCACAGTTCGTGGGTTTGAGCCCCGCGTCGGGCTCTGTGCTGACAGGTAGCTCAGAGCCTGGAGCCTGTTTCAGATTCTGTGTCTCCCTCTCTCTCTCTGACCCTTCCCTGCTCATGCTGTCTCTCTCTCTCTCTCAGAAATAAATGAAACATTTAAAAATATATATTAAAAAATAGACTTAGACTCAAACTGACATGAGACAGAATAACAGGAGAAAATCACACTTAACAGGTATACTTACCAGACATAAGATGCAGAAGACAGCGAGGCAGCATGAAGCTTATATGAGCTACGGGGGGCGGGGGGGTCTGAAGGTAAAAGGGAAGGAAGTTCATTGGCAGGAAAGGTGAAGGAGATGTTGGGAAGCAGCAGGTTGCCTTATTGTGCAGCTAAGCTTCTTCAGTAAAGAGGAGTCCCTGTTAATTCTTCTCTTCCTGTTGCAGAATCTCCCTTCCAACGTAAATTTAGGCAGTTGTGGGGGAGGCAGAGTTTTTCCTGCATCTGCTGGGCTTTGGTTACTTTTAACTGAAAATAATCTTTATGCCAAAGGGGCCCATGTTGGAGCAGCCTCCTGGAGCCCCTACATCTTGACGTGCCTGATACCAGAAGAATTTGAACAAAGCAACATGGCCTTTTCTTTTTGGCTCTCATGCTGTAAGAGTGTCCTTCTTACAATCCATTTAGTGCTTTTTCTTTTCTTTCTTTCTTTCTTTCTTTCTTTCTTTCTTTCTTTCGCACTTTTCATTGGTCACTTCAGTGTTTAAAAGCCCTCAAACATAATGCTGGAGTTCTGTCTCATGTTCCTACATCCAAGGAGGCTGTGATGTGCCTTATGTGTATTAAATAAGCTTATCCAACATGAGTAGTAGTGCTGTTGGCTATGAGTTCAATGTTAATGAATCAACACTATATATTTGCTGAGCTGTCTTTAAACAGAAACCCATATAAAACAAGGCTATGTATTAATCTGTTGACAAAAAATGTTGTGGCCAGATGCTTATAGGAACCTAACCCTGTATTTCTTCTAGAAGTAGTAGTCAGTGTTCTCTGTGACTTCATAGAACATAACTACTGATGGGGGTTTGGGGTGATGGTATGGTTTAGAGTTAATGGTCAGAAAGAATTCTTGAAGATGTCTTTGGTGCAAAAAGGTGATTTTAATAAAGCACAGGGACAGGACCCATGGGCAGAAAGAGCTGCACGAGGCTTGTGACAGGTAACTGATTATATGCCCTCAGGTTGGGAGAGGGTTTGGGAGAGGGTTAGGGACAGTGTTTCTTTCTTTTTTTTTTTTTGTTTATTTTTGTTTATTTTTGAGACAGAGAGAGACAGAGCGTGAGTGGGAGAGGGGCATAGAGAGAGGAAGACACAGAATCTGAAATAGGCTTCAGGCTCTGAGCTGTCAGCACAGAACCTGATGCGGGGCTTGAACCCACGAATCACGAGATCATGACCTGAGTGAAGTTGGACGCTTAACCGACTGAGCCACCCAGGCGCCCCAGGGACAGTGTAAGTTTCTAAGGAATTTTGGAAGCAAGGTTTCCAGGACCTTGAGGGCGACATGCTGTTAGGAAAACACCATTTATTACCATTTAGTAAAACCTCAGTCATGAGACCATTTCCGATGTATAACAAGAGGCCATAAGCATGAAGAATGACTGCCAGTGTATATCTTGGGGGAGTTGAGATAAAGGAAGTTTCAAAGGAATTTTTATATGTTAAAGTAGACTTACAAGATCCTGGAGGGTCAAGATAATGTTAAGGCAAAATTCCCTTTTGCCCCCAGCAAAGTGTCATCATCGAGGCAGCTGAGCTCTTAGAGGGAGGTCACTCTGCCCGTTTCAAGGACTTATCAGTGGGCTCTGGGCAATGAGGGAATTTAATTTTTTCATTTGCCTTAGTTTCCCACATCACCATGACAAGCACTTAACCCCCTTCCCTTTGTTCTTGGGTAGCCAGGAGTGTCTGAAAAATATCACACATATTGAATGGGGAGGGGGGCTTGGGGGAGTGAAGGAGGTGGGGCGATGCTAGTATGCACTTTGCCCTCAGCTTGCATTATGCTCCCTCATCAACTACCATGAATAACAAGAACTGACTGTGTAGGTAAGTCACTAAACAGAGTTTTAAAATGAAACAATAATCACAATTTTTTAAACAAAAATTGTTTAAAACTTTGGGCAGCAAAAGATATTTTCAGGGAATTTTTGACCATCGACATTGTTTAGTATTGCTGATGATAATGAAAAGCATACCGACTTTAATAAATTTTTTTTAATTCTCTGCAGATGATTCACTACCTCCATTTTGCCTGCTTGGCTCTATATCCCAGCCCTGTGAGGATCTAGATAATCAGATGCTAGATTATCTTCCTAATGTTATTTCCTAACCACCTCCCCTTCACCATTCATGGTCTTGAACACTGGCCTCCTCTTTTATTACACAGACCAATTTGTTCCTGTCTTGGTGACTTTGCACTTATGCTGTGGCCAGCTACTTTGCCTTCAGAGTTTTGCATGCAGAACTTTTCTGGATAATCACTTCTCAACTCAAATATCATTCTCTCTGGGCAATCGTCCCCGATTATTCAATTTGAAGCCTCACACAACAGGGTGCTTTCCCAGCGTTCTGAATCACATCATGTGGTTTTGTTTGTTTTCTTCAAAGCACTTTACACTATTTGAATATCACTCATCTGTTTATAATTAGGCTCGTTCTGTTCATATGTTTTACAAACTCTAGGAGTTAAGAATCCTGTTGGTGGTGCACTGATATATCCCAAGAACCTACACTAGCTTCTGATTCATTGTACATTAGCAATAAATAGAGGTTGGGT
Source organism: Crocuta crocuta (assembly GCF_008692635.1). Lineage (NCBI taxonomy): Eukaryota > Metazoa > Chordata > Mammalia > Carnivora > Hyaenidae > Crocuta > Crocuta crocuta. The sequence goes on along the minus strand of NW_027533088.1, from coordinate 265,095 downwards.
CAATGTATACATTAATTAAAAATCTTTAAAATTAATAATATATGTGCTACAATATCTCTTCATCTATTATAGCCTAAAATTATCCAATTCAATCATCCAGTTCAGTTTATAAACTCCCAAAAGACAAGAATTCTGTCTCTGTAGGTATTCTGTATGCATTGTCTAGTACAGTGCCTAACTGGGGAATAAGAAGAGAAAAGAGGCAGCTATACACCTTATGAAAGAACCAAATCATTGGTAATTCTAATTTCTAGTCCCAAATCACAACCGAGTTGTCTTTCAATTTCCTTTGGAGAGCAGAGGAAAACAAAGGGTAGTGGGTGTCATTTTCAAATGGGAAGTGGTTTTTGTATGTTTATGTGTTTGCTTTGGGTTGCTTGCTTGTGTGTGTGTGTGTGTGTGCGTGTGTGTGTGTGTGATCTGAGGGAATGCGGTGTAACAGTTCTCAAAAACATTAGCAAAATCAGGCAGGAGTGAATGAGGTGATGGTGCCACCTGCTGCTTTTATTAGGAATTTCAAGACAAGTTAGAGGAAGTTAATCTGACTAAAACCGAAGGCTCATAATAAAAATCCTTAAAGGCATCTATGTTATTATCACATACATTTATTTAATTTTTAACTTTTAATTTCTGCCACTATATTCTAAGTTCCCAGAAGACAGGCATCCTGTCTTATTAACTATTCCCAGGGCCTAGAGTACGACTTGCACAGATTAAGTAAATAAACAAAATTGTATACATATACCTATTTTTAATTTAATTTTTTACTTTCTTTCTCCACCGTAGACTGTAAACAGCATGAAAACAGGCTCTATATATATTCACTACTGTTTACCCCTTTAGTATTAAAGAAAGAAGGCTCTCCAGAGGGAGTTGTTCAATGAATGAATGATCAAAAAGAAAAGTAAATGAGAAAAACAGTTAATCCATATCTCTATGTGAAAGTAAATTAGAATAGTTTAGAGAAAGCAGAATATCCTGATAGTATTATTTTGGTACCTAAGTTACTGAAGTATATAATCACCTATTTTATTTTATTTTTTAATTTATTTATTTCTAGGAGAGAGAGAGAGACAGCGCGAGCAGGGGAGGGTCAGAGAGAGAGGGAGACACAGACTGAAACAGGCTCCAGGCTCCGAGCTGGCAGTCAGCACAGAGCCCGACGCGGGGCTCGAACCCACGAACCGCGAGATCATGACCTAAGCGAAAGTCGGACGCTTAACCGACTAAGCCACCCAGGCGCCCCTATAATCACCTATTTTAAAATCCTACATTAGACATCCAACATTATTTCCTACATACATTTCCAAAATGTAACATGCATGCTTAATGTGATGGTCATAATATTTGGGAAAAAATGCTCATTTAAATTTTTCTTAATATTTGGAATTCGCTATAAACAAGTAAAAGTCTTGGTGCTCTATAAGCATCTCAGAGAAGCACTTAGCAAAGAACTATCATTTGACGTTTATGAACATTGAGGTATATTTTTGCTGTCAGTCTTATAGTATGCTTTACTGAACTTAAATAATTAATACGATTATTGGATTGTTTATCTAAAGGTAGAATTAGAAATTGTCTGTCAGCTGTGCTCTTAATGGAGAAAATGGTTAAAACTGAGGCATGTAACTATTCACTGATATATAACATGGCCACATTAAGTTTAAATGTGTTCTAACCAAGGGCTAATTCAATATTCTTCAAAGCCACTTTGATTTTATTATGGTCCAGGTACAAGCCAAATGGCTAACAGTCTTACTTAGAATTCTGAGTGCCCCAACTGTGTAAATGCTTAGAACCACTTACTTCTCTCTCATTTTTAAAATTTGCTCTCGGGAAACTAGTCATCCATCAATTTTCTGGTCTATGGCATCCTTGACAGGTTAAATACTCTGCACGCTGTGGGGTGAGCAGGAATGATCAAGGAGAGGCAGAGATTGTAAGTAAATGTAGGTGAAAAAAGGTGCATTTGGAGACATTAAGATAGGAGGATTGGATCTTTAAAATTTGCCTATTTTACCTAAGATTTAAAAACCTGAATGATAAATTCAGGACAGCGTACATATTCTGCTTGTGTTTCCAAACCAGCACAGCCTTACTCTGTGAAATACTTTAAGGTAATCCAGTATTTGAAATAATATCCACTTATATACTGTCTATTCCCATACTGACCCAAATACCTTGCAGAGCCCTAATTAGTTCAGAAAACCTCTACCAAGTAGAAATGAAGAAATGCCAAACGATAATTTTGTTGGGGTTAAGGAAACAAGTGCCAAGTCAGGGTACATTCCACAGCACACTATTTCAATAACAACAACAAATTCTAAACAGATTTTACAAACCCAATTCAACCTAGGTTAAGAAGGTCTTTAAGTCATCCAGTCAATTTGTTATGAGGTGTTGAGACCCTACTATCAAATACAGAAACACGTGCAGGATTTTATAAAGACAGGAAGAAAATGAACTAATAGTGTAAATAACTAACACTTCTTGAACTCTTGCCAAATCTTAAGGCGCTATATGAAGTATTATATAAACATATTCCATTAAATTCTCTATCTGTGACCTATTAGAAGTGATATGAAGATCTATGAGCTACTAGTATGATTCATATCTTTCAATTAAGAAAATCGAGGTAATAAGATACTCAGTTAAGAATTTCAATTAAGGAAATACAAATAATAAGATATTAAGTAATGTACCTTAGACAACAGAAATAATAATATACTGGGATTTGGACTGAGGTAGTCCAAATTCAGAGTCCTGTGCCTGTCTTTAATGAGAAATAAACATGGCATAAACCATAATTCATTTACATCAGGGATCAGCACATCTTTTCATGCAAAGAATGAGAGTAGGGGTGTCTGGATGGCTCATAAGTGTCTGACTTCAGCTCAGGTCATGGTCTCACAGCTTGTGAGTTCGAGCCCCACACGGGGCTCTGTGCTGACAACTCAGAGCCTGGAGCCTGCTTCGGATTCTGTGTCTCCATCTCTCTCTGCCCCTCCTCCGCTTGTGCCCTCTCTCTCTCTCTTTCTCAAGAATAAGCATTAAACAAACAAAAAGAATGAGAGTAAATATTTGAGCCTCTGTGGATCACTTACAATCTTTGCTGCATATTTTTTTCAGTAACCCTTTAAGAATGTAAAATCCAGCCTTTGCTTTCAGAGTATACACAAATAGGTTACAGACTGAAAGCTGTAGTGGCTTAACAATAACTTTATTGCTGAAAGTAGTTTAAGCAATGACAGGGATGAGAACAAAAAACAGGGCTTAAACTAAGAAAGAGCGAGGGAGATCCCCAGGATTCATCAGATTAGGTCAATCGCCTCTGAATCTAAGGTTTAGAAAGACGAGTCACCACTGTCTGTAAGAACTGGAGACAGAAATAGCCAAGTGTGACTGGTCAGTGACTCATAGTCACTGTCAGCTTGGCTGTTGGACAAAGCGCTATCATGAGCATTGAAATAGATACGATACCAGACATAGAAGCAAAACATTCATCTTCCCATCTTGGACTAGAATTTTTTTCCTAGGGATTCTTCTAGCTCAACCTATCTTTGTTCAAGGATATCAGTCGCTCTGACGGAAAGCCAAACTTAAGTACGTAATTACAAAATCCTTTTCTTGGACTTTTGCTGAATGCCAAGGTGGATTTACCTTTTAACCTGAAATGAACAAAAGCAGGCAAATACATAAAGCAGCAGTTTCCAAAACATTGCTTATGAACCAACCAAGCGCCCTGATCCTTGGGGGATGGAAAAAACAAACAAGGTGAACTCTGTGACCACTCCAGCCTTTCTGTTTACAGTTTGCAGCCCACACACAGCAAAGGGGAACTGAGGATGGTACCAGAAAACACCTGCATTGAGAAAGACAGAGGCAGTGGGAGTCCAGAGAAGAGTGGAAGAGAAATGAGAACTGCACAGGGAGAGAACCCCAGATATCTGCAGAGGGCCCTCCGTGAGCAATCAGCAGGGGACAGATCAGAGCTGCGGGTGGGGGAACTACCGGAGAAGTGGGGAAAGAGCCATCCAAGAAAAGGGAAAACAATACGCAGGATTCACTTATGGCAGACAATAATGCAAGGCTGGAAAAGAGCACAGTTCATAGACTATTGGGAAGAATACTCAGAAAATCTCCCCTTCCTTATAGAGAAGAGTTAACCCCAGCCTGAGAATGTCCTTGGTCCCGTCCAACAATCATAAAACAACCAAGAATATCACACTCTTTCTATATAACTCAAATGCATCTCACAATAAAATTCAGGAACATTTACGTGAAGACAAAAATATGTAGCATTGACTTAGGTAAAATTAACGATGTCTGGCTTTCAAAGATTAACAGTCATGCCAGGAGTCAGAAATCCATGACCCTCATGGGAGATGAGTAATGAGGAGAAAAATAATTAAAACCAACTCAGAGGTCAGAATTAAAAGATGCAGACATAAAATAGTTAATATGTTCTTAATACATTCATATATTTTAAAAGCTGCATAAAGACATGGAAGATGCTTTTTAGAAACAATAACAGGGGTGCCTGGCTGGCTCAGTTGGTAGAGCATGCGATTCTTTTTTTTTTTTTAACATTTATTCATTTTTAAAAGTTTTTATGTTTATTTATTTTTGAGATAGAAACAGAGCATGAGTGGGGGAGGGGCAGAGAGAGAGGGAAACACAGAATCCAAAGCAGGCTGCAGGCTCTGAGCTGTCATCACAGAGCCCGATGTGGGGCTCGAGCCCATGAATGGTGAGATCATGATCTTAGCCGAAGTCGGATGCTTAACCGACGGAGTCACCCAGGGGCCCCAAGAGCATGCAATTCTTGGTCTTGGGGTTGTGAGTTCAAATCCCGGGTTGGGCCTAGAGATTACTTAAAAATAAAATCTTTAAAACAACAACAACGCAGCATACTTCTAGAAACGAAAACGATAAAATATCGGATGAAAACCACACTGAAAGATACTAATGACAGACACTCAGCAGAAGAGATTAATGGACTTGAAGATACAATAGAAACTATCAAATATGAAACATGAAGAGAAAATAACTTTACTTTTAAAAATTTGTTTATATTTGAAAGAGAGAGGGAGCACAAGTAAGGAAGGGGAAGAGGGAAAGAGAGAGAGAATCCCAAGCAGGCTCTGCATTGTCAGGGGCTAGAACTCACAAACTGTGAGATCATGACCTGAGCTGAAATCAAGAGTCAGATGCTTAACCAACTAAGTTACGCAAGTGCTCAGAGATAAACTAACCTTAAAAGGCAAGGAAGGAGGGAAAGATGGGAGGGAGAGAGGGAGAAAGGGAAGAAAAAAGGAAAGAAAGAAGCATTAGGATGCTGTGGAATAACTTCTGGTCCCCATATATCCGTGTGATTAGGGTCCATGAACAGTCTATATGGCCGGGTATGGGGATTCAGAGTGAAGGAGAAAAAATATTTGAAGAAATAATAGCTTAGTAGTTTAAATTTTGCCAAACTTGGTCAAAAAGCAGAAAGAATTCCTGAGAAGCAGACCTTCCACAAATGAAAATATCACATGATGATAATGTGGATCTAGAAAAAAATAAAGAGCATCAGAAATAGTAACTATATGGATAAGTATACAGATTTTTAATTATTATTTAAATGATTTTAAAAGATGATTTACTCTCTAAGCAAAAATAATAACTATGTGGAGTGCCTGAGTGGCTGGGCCGGTTAAGCCTCTGCCTCTTGATTTCGGCTCAGGTCATGATCTCATGGAACTGAGATTGAGCCCTTCATAGGTGTCGGGCCCATGCAGCCTATTTGGGATTCTCTCTCTCCCTCTCTATCTGCCCCACTCCCACTTTCTCTCTCTCTCCCTCTCAAAATAAATAAGTAAACTTAAAAAAATATACACAGTGGGGGGCTTGGGTGGCTCAGTCTGTTAAGTGTCCAACTTCTGCTCAGGTCACGATCTTGCAGTCTGTGAGTTTGACCTCACGTCGGGCTCTGTGCTGAGAGCTCAGAGCCTAGAGCATGCTTCAGATTCTGTGTCTCCCTCTCTCCCTGCCTCTCCTCCACTCACACCCTGTCTCTCTCTCTCTCTCACAAAAATAAATAAACATGTAATTAATTAATTAATTAAAAATAATACACAGTGCTATAGACATTCCCTTGCCCCACATCTAGTCTACAGTTCCAAAAGATCCCAAATATCAGTGAAAAGCTTTAGCCACAGCAGTGGGTACCTGATTCACGGCTGGAGTTTTGGAATGAAACCTTAATGGTTATAGAAAGCTGCAGGTTTGTGGAAAAGGAATATTGAGAAAAGAATTTTACCTGTAGTTAAGCTACGATTGGAAAGGACTTATGTGAGGATTTTTTTAAAGGAGAATTTTGATATCAAAAGTACACTCTAAAAAAATGAAAATTTGGTTTTCTCTCCATTAGCAGGACAAAATTTCCTGAGATTATTGGCTTGCTCTTAATAATAAATTGTAAACAAAGATTTTCCTTTATCTTTAATGTAATCTGGCTAGAAAATTAAGATTCTGTTTGGTCTTTGCTAGGTTTTTTATGACTTAAGAAACTGAGTCTTCTGAGATAATTTTTTTAACAACTCTATGACTTTTGGTCTATGTTCAATCTCATGAGAAACACTGTCAAATAAGAAACGATGCTAAACACTCTTTAGGGTATATTTATATATAATTCCTACTATCTGATTTGTCCCGGTGTAATGTTATCAATCACAATTGTAAAATGTTTGTCACAGAAATAACCAAATTCCCTTGTCAACTTCACTATGCTGAACTCCCATCAAATCTTTATCCACGGCCATTTTTAAGTCTTTTGTCATTTCCAGATGGTTATTAGTCATTCATTAGTTGCTGTTTTACTCTTATGTTTTGCCAAAAAAAAAATAACCCTGTAAAAATACTTTATCTTCAAGGAGATTTATGGAAAAGTCTTTGATGGGCACAGGTTTCTGATAACTAAGGACGATTTGCCTACATGTGAGAGGGACAGTGATAACCCTTCCAACGTACCTCCCCAAGGTTACCTACACCACCCGCCATATGTCATGGGCTGGTGGCTGGGGACCTGTCCCTGTGGTCCTTCCCCACATCAGTACAAAGGGCCCGTACACTGATGATACAGTGTTACCCTGGGAGGACTTGTCTCTGCCCCAGGACGCTCTGCAGACTTTGCTGGAACATCTGTAGGGAAGAGCATAGGTAATGGATCTACAGAAAATCCAAGGCTCAGGCACCAGTGTAATGTTTTGGGGGTTGTCTGGTTGGATAAAACCCATGTTGTCCCCAAAGCTGTGATTTTTAGGGTACAAGCCTCTATAGGGATTCTGGGATTCTGGAGGACTTTTGCTCTCCACCTGGCGTTATGCCTCCATTCCTTATACTGCTTGGTAAAGAAAGGGTGCATATGGGCCTGGAGATGAGAGCAGCATGAAAAGGCCAAAGTTCTAGTTAAACAAATTAAAAGCTCTGGGTGTCTATCAAGCAGGGCTACCATTTGAGTTTCGTGTGTGTATGACTCCTGACGGGATGGGTTGAGCCTTGTGGCAGAAACAACAGAAGGGAAAACGCCCCAAGGATTTTGGTCCCAGCTCTGGAAGGGGGCAGAACCCCAAAATACCCCCAGAAAGCAGTAGCTCCTAGTGGGGTACACTGTTCCTTCAAGTACAGCCTCTCACACCCCAGCTAGTATAGCAGCCAGTGGGCTGAGCTCAAAGCAGCTTGTCTTAGTGATCACTCATGAGTCCCGGTCGTTAGCCCTTTGCTCTGACAGTTGGGCTGTTCTAGAGGGATTAACCCTATGGCTTGGACAACGGGAAGCCAAGGGTCGGATGATCATAAATAAGCCCTTGCAAGGAGAGGATATGTAGAAAGACATTTGGGTCCATCTGCAAGAGCCTGAAGCAGTCCTTGCTGTCTTCTACACACTGTCTTCTATGTCCCAGCTCATAATGCATTGACCCTCCCTGGCAGTCAGAAAGCTGATGCTTTAGCTCAGTTACAAGCCCCACCTTTCAACGGATTACAACGGATTGGGTGCATAGAAACAGTGATCACCATAGTGCCTGGGGGGATGGCATATTGCCAAGGATGCTGGACTGCCCTTGAAGTACAATGACTCCGTTAAATGCAGTCATAGTATGTCCTGTGTGTTCTAAGCAATGCCCTCAGACAACTGCCACAGGAATCTGGGACCATCCACTGAAGTTCCCAGCCCATAAGGGGTTGGCAAATTAATTATATTCTCCCTCTTTCTCTGAGCAAGGGTTCTAAATATGCCTTGATTTGTGTGAGCCCTGCGCCTGACCTGACCCAAACTTTCCCCTGTCACTGTGCAAACCAGGGTGCCACCATTAGGGGATGAGAGAAGCTGAGTCCCATAGACAGTGGCGAGGGGGCACAAGTCAAAGGTCATGAGGTACAAGACTGGGCACAAAGACTGACACTGGATGTACCATCTTCTCTATAAAGGGTGAGCAGCAGATTAAATTATTAACAGGTAAAACCACCTTGACTGGGCAGACTAAAGTGCTTTCCCAGGCTTTGATGCATTTGATTGATCAATCACACGAGGGCCCGAGGGCCCGTTGCTCCACATTCCAGGCTAAGGACCCCTGCTGAGACACAGGTCCCATAAAGGTATGGAGGTCTTGGGAAACAGCCACTGACCTGACTCTCACTGAGGATCAAAGTTCCGTGCTGCTGAGAGCACAAAGCCCCTGGCTGTTCCTGGGAAAAAAGGTATCTCCTGGAATTTGCAATGGGACATTCCCCCAAGATGAGTGAGTTAGTTTGCACCCTCTGGGTGAAGGGAAACTATTCAGTCTCCACTGAAATTCTATCGTCCTGCTGCAAGATGGACCTGTTGAAACGCACTATACCTGGAATGGAATGTGCACCACGGAAAGAGAGAAGATATGGGTCCTGGCCTGGCATACCCTGTCCCCAGTCCACCTCCTCATGCCTGACAGCGCTGCCTCCCCCAGTGAATATACATGATATGTACAACCGGGTCAGGTTCCTAAATCTGCCAACCTCCCTCTCCTCAAGATCAGATGGGCACATTCTGTTTTCCACTGGTTCATCATTTGGCTGCTATCTTTGTTCCCCAATGTTTTAGAGGATGTTATAACACATGTAGGAGTCCTTGCTAAATTCACCCAACAAGACTCTAATGAGAAGAGCTGTCTTCCAAAATAGAATGGCCTCAGACATCATTATTGCCTCTCAAGGACACACCTATGCCATTATCCAAACAGAATGCTATGTGTCCATACCTAATAAATCTGCTAAGGTATCATCTTTATTAAGTCACAAAACAACACAAGTAAATGACCTGAATGATCTAACCCCCAGCTCAGGGGATTTAATAAACCAATGGATTGGATCATGAGTCTCTTGGTAGAAAAATGTGGCACTGATTTTGAAATCATTGTTTTGTTTTGTTTTTTTAAAGATTTTTAATAAGGTTTTTATATATTTTGAGAGAGAGAGAGAGAAGGAACGTGAGTAGGGGAGGGGAAGAGAGAGTCCCAAGGCTCTACACCATCAGTGCAGACCCTGATGAAGGTCTTGACCTCACAAATCATGAGATCATGACCTGAGCTGAAATCAAGAGTCTGATGCCTAACCGAATGAGCCACCCAGGCGCCCTGGAATCATTGTCTTAATCTCTGTTTTCTCTTACATGTACCTGTATTATTGCTGTAGCATCTGTCTCCAGTACAGCCAGATAGCCACCTAAGGAGCTGCCTCCATACTGGTGAAACTCTTTGTTGACTGCTCAGGGCACATTGGGGAAGAGGGGGGCACATGAAATTGTAAAAGTTAGTCATGAAGGGTGGAGTTTTGGGGAAGGTCATCAAAAAGACATGACCTCCAGTTGACCCACGAGCTGGACTGGCAGTTAGAGCTTCCTCATTCCCTCCTCGGTCCTTCAGTGTGGGTTCCCTTTGTCCTTCCTGCTCCCGAGGGCTGCTCCAAGGACACAGCCTCGAGATAGTGATGTGGTGATGAAAACACCTGCATTGTGTACATGGTTGAGCCTAGTTGAGGCCCCTGCATACATTTTTAATATTTGGAGAGTGAGTGGGGGGTTAAGTAGTCCTGCTGCCGCCTGACACAAACCTTGTATTTAAGTTTCCTTTGCTTATTGAACCTACCACCTACCGACCTGGAGTGGCCTGCCTCTTTCTTTGGTCTCTCTTTGGCCTCTGAGAAGGGGGCCAACTTCAGACTTCATCCAGGAACAGGAAGCTCCTAAGGAAGTTAGGAGACAACAGAAATTAAAGGGAAATTAGGAAGTATTTTGAACTGAAAGAATATGGGGGAGGGGAATCAGAATTTGTTGCATCCCATTATAGCAGTGCTTAAGGGAAAATGTGTACCACAACATGACTGAGCCTATTTAAAAAGAGAAAAAGATCCGAAATCAATAAACTGAGCTTTCATCTTTTATTTAAAAAATTGTTTAGTATTTATTTATTTTTGAGAGACAGAGAGAGACAGAGCATAAGTGGGGGAGAGGCAGAGAGAGAAGGAGACACAGAATCCAAAGCAGGCTCCCAGCTCTGAGCTGTCAGCACAGACACTGATATGGGGCTTGAACTCACAAACCATGAGTCTGTGACCTGAGCTGAAGTCAGATGCTTAACCAGCTGAGCCACCCAGGGGTCCCTGAACTGAGCTTTCACCTTAAACTAGAAAAAGAAGGGCAAACTAGAACATAATTAAGTAGAAAAAAGAAAAAAACATATCAGTTGAAGCAGATATTAATAAAATAGAAAGCAAAACAGTAACAGCCTCTTTACACAAAAAAGTAAATACAATGGAAAAAAATGTTTCATCAAGAAGAAAAATGAACTTTTCCTCTAAACCAAACATTTTTTTAAAAAAGACAAAAAATTAACAATGTCAGGAATGAGAAAAGTTTCATTAATATAAATTCTAGAGATATTAAAAAAGGAGAGCTTGGATGGCTCAGTTGATTAAGCATCTCATTCTTGACTCTTTATTTCAGGTCAGGTCATGATCTCACAGTTCGTGAGATCAAGCCCCTATCAGACTTGTGCTGACAGCACAGGGCTTGCTTGAGATTCTCTTTCCCCTTCTCTTTCTGCCTTTCCCCAATTGCACACACATGTGCATGTGCGCTCACCCTCCCTCAAAATAAATAAACATTAAAAAATAAAATAAAATGATAATAAGAAAATATAAAGAAAAATATTAGGCCAAAAAATTAAACATTTAGATAAAATGGACAAATTCCTTGAAAGACACTAACCAACAAATCACTCTCAAGGAAGAATCATTTGGAGGCACCTGGATGGCTCAGTTGGTTAAGCATCTGACTTCGACTCAGGTCATGATCTCATGGTCTGTGGGTTCGAGTCCCACATCAGGCTCTGTGCTGACAGTCCAGAGCCTGGTGCCTGCTTCAGATTCTGTGTCTCCCTCTCTCTCTACCCCTCCCCTGCTCGCACCCTGTCTCTCTCTCAAAAATAAAAAGTAAAAAAAAAAAAAAAAGAATCATTTGAATGTTATCACATCCATTGAAGAAACTGAATCTATAGTTTAAAAAACTACAAACAAAAAAAAAAGAGAGAAAGCCCATGTCCAGATGATCTCAGTGATAAACTGCATCAAACACTTAATGAACAAATAGTACCAATTCCACCCAAAACCTTCCAGAAAATTAACACAGAGGAGTACTTCTCTAAAACCTAAATCAGACAAAGCCTTTACACAGAAAGCAAATTACATAACAATATCTTTCGTACATGTAGTTACAAAATTCCTAAGCCAAATTTTAGCAGAATTAATCCACTGATATATTAAAATGATAATAAATCCCAAGAACCCAAGATTGATTTAACCTTTTATAACTATTCAATGTAATTCATCATATTAAAAAACTAAAAAGGAAAAAATTGAAATATATGATCATCTTTATAGATGTAGAAAAAGTAGACGTAGGCAAATCAATACCCATTCCTGATAAAAATCTCTCAGCATTCTATAAGCAAAAGGGAACTTCTCAAGCAAGTAAAGAATATTTATGAAAAATATACGGTTAATACCACATGTGATGATACTAACACTGAATGATTTTTTCCAAGATCAGGAACAAAATAAGGACCCTCCTTCTCACCACTTTCATTCAGTGTTGTACTAGAGGGTCTAGTCCATGAAATCTAGCAAAGGGAAGAAATAAAAGCATCTAGAAAGGTAAAAATAAAAGTGTTTTCATTTGCAGATGACATGATTATCTATGTAAAAATCCAATGGAATCCACAAACAAACTTATTAGAAAAAATAAATGTTTCCAGGTCAGGATTTAAGATTAATATAAAAAAGTTTATTATAATTCTTTATACTAGCAAAAGACATTTGGAAATAAAAATTACAGATGATAATAATACCACTTCTAGTAGCATCAAAAATATGAAATATATGATGACAATCTAAGAAAATATGTGAAACATCTGTACAGAGAAAATTACAAAACATTGCTTAGAGAAATTAAAGAACACAGACAAATGGAGAGGTATCCCTTGTTTATGATTCAAACAAACAAGTATTTTTAAAATTTCAATTTCCCTTAAGTGTATCTAATAGATTCAATGTGATCCCATTCAATATTTCAACAGGGCTTGTTTGTTTTTAGAAATTGACAAGCCAATTCAAAAGTTAACGTGGAAATACAAAGACATACATTAACCAAAACAACATTGAAAAAGAACAACATTGAAGGACAACCACTACAAGTTTTCAAGAAACTGCAATATTCATGGTGGTGGTATAAAAATATAGAAGTAGGTCAAGGGAACATAATAGAGAGCCAGAAATAGGCCCACGCATCTATGGGTAACTGTGGACAAAAGTGCAAAGGCAATGTAGTGAAGAAAGAATAATCTTTTCAACAAATGTTGCTAAAACAAGTGAATATCCATATGCAATATGAAAAATAAGACAGAGAGAGAAAGCTCTTTAATACATGACTCACAAATTAACTCAAGATAAATTACAGATTTGCGTGTAAAATCAGAAACTATAAAATGTTTAGAGGAAAACATAGCAGAAAGTTTTGTGACCTTGAATTTGGCAACAAGTTCTTAGAAACAGCAGTAGAAACATGAAAATGGACAAAGTTTAAAATGTCCTGCTTTTCCAGAGACTTAAAAGCCATAAACTGAAAAAAAATATATCATCAAAATGATATCTGATAAAAGACTTTTACTTGGCATAGACAATGGGCTCAGTAAAAAAACAAACAACTCAAAACTTCTTGGAAGCGTTGTACGGTGCTTTATCAAAGAAAATATGTAGAGCGTAAATAGGCGCCATTAGTAAATAAAAAGATCTCAAGATGAATTTTCATTTAGGAAATGCAAATTAAACCAGAGTAATATACCACCATATATCTATCAGAATGGTTGAAGTTTAAGGACGGACCATACCAAGTGTTAGCAAGGATGAGTTGGAATTGGAACATTCATACACTGCTGGTGGGAATATCAAATGGTACAAATTTGGAAAAAAGTTTGGCCATTTCTCAAATAGCTGAACATACACCTACTGAATGACCCTGACATTAAACTGCTAAGCATTTACTCAAGAAAAGAGAAATGCTATGTACCTAGAAAGACTTGTGCACAAATGTTCATAGCACCTTATTTTGTGATAGACAAATACTGAAAACAATGCAAAGGTCATCAACAGGTAATTTATCCACAAATTGGTGCGTATACTCATACAAGGGAATAACACTGAATATTTTAGATGGGTGAAAAACTGATGTAAGCAGCAAGACAGATGAATCTCAAAATGATTATACTCGGTGAAAGAAGTTGGACCCAAACTAAAAACCCAAGAGGCATACTGTGTAACTCCATTCACATAAAATGCTACAAAATACAACCTGAAAGGAGATTGGTCATTCTCTGAGGAGAAGGTATTAGGGAAGGGAAAGATAAATTTGAGGGGGAAATGAGAATGTTCACTTTCTTAATTGTGGTAATGATTTCAAGGGAACGTGCTTACATTTATGAAAACTTAACTATTGTGTAATTTAAATATGTTCTGTTTGTTTTATGCTGATTAAACCTCTATAAACCTGCTACCCAAAGAAAATGTAGCTTGTCTTTCTGGGAATAATACAGTTTTTCTTTTTAGATTATGTGCAACGTTATTAATCTAAGAGATTATTTTCTCTTAGATTATGTGCAACAGAATGGAAAGGCTTCTCTTAAAGTAGAAGAACCTAGGAAGGGAGGTGGCCAGGGAGTAGAAACACTGAAAATAGATCATTCTGTTTGTAATTACCTCCTGGGACATCCCAATCGCCCCAGAATGTGATATTATGGTGTGTGTGTGTGTGTGTGTGTGTGTGTGTGTGTGTGCACGTGCATTAAGTTGTGGAGTGTGGAGACAGATCACAATTTAAAAGACCAAGAAGTGGTAGCTTTTAACATGAAGAACACAAGTTCTTTGATTCCATTATGGACTTTCCCCTTTTCTGTTTCATCACCAGCTCTGTTCCCCTGCAGATTTCCCCATTTTTGCCATCTGCTCGCAGCGGGTCAAGTTCTCCATTTTCTGTCTTCGATGTGGTTTAGGAGGCTAAGGGGCAGACGGCACTGAGGTAGAGGATTGAGTACAGGGGCTCCAAGGTTTGAAGAGGAGTAAAACTTTAAAATATAAAAAAGGGGAGAAGGTTTGAAGGCTGACAGGGAGACGGGACAAGGTGAAAAATAACAGAGAACGAGACATCAAATCAAAGTTTTGGATATCTCCAGCCAGGCATCTGCAGACGAGTCTCTGCTGAGGAGTTCTGCAGTCAGCTAAGAAGAGGCAGTTCTCAGGGTTCTCTGGGTTTGCACCTAAATGATAAAGTACAACTTCAATTCCAGACGGGAATTCTCTTTCTCCTTTTCTTCCAGAGCCTTCAAATTCACTGTGCTCTCACTAGATTCGCCTTCTTCTGACATATAGTGAATGCAGTTAAAATGCAGTTGTCAGCAAAAACCGCTCCCCTATGTATATATGCGCAAGTGCCTGAGGGATACATCTGGGAAAGGGACCCCTGGAACCGAAACCTGCAGATGGCGAAGAAAAGAANCCCAAACAGGCTCTGCACTGTCAGCACAGAACCCAATGTGGGGCTTGAACTCACCACCTCAGTGGAGATCAAGAGCCCGATGTTTAACAAACTGAGCCACCCAGCTGCCTTAACCTTGCCTTAAAGCTTCAAATCAGCAGTAAATGTGGGAAGGAAAACTCAAAAGAAGGTCTGAATGACTAAATGGGCAAGTCTCTGTCTGACAGAGGTGGGGAAGGAGATGTTCAGAAATTCTCAGTTTCTCCCTAGCAAGAGGAGGACATTGTACGGAATGCTAAAGCAACTTCAGGAACAGGTTCAGCAAAGAATAGGAAACTTACAAGTGGGGCATCAAAGGAGAGCCATCCTCCCAGACCCATGAGCTGCTGGGCTGCCTCAGAGACAAGCCTATCCAGAACGGGAAACTGGAATGGGCACTGGCTTCCTGGATGAATTCCTGTGGGGAGTAATGTTGATCTAAATTGATAATAAAGTCAGTGTAGGCGTTTTAGACTAGACTCACAAAACAATAGAACCAAAAGAGATCTTTGACATCCTTTCTGTAGTTTCCCAGAAACGTTTACTGAAGCCTAAGATACTATGTAACCTCTTTATCCAAGGTCATGTGCATATTTAGTGGTCAGATGAGGCTTGAAAATAAGTATTCTGATACTCAAACAAGTGCTCCTCCCCTAAGGGTGTAAATCAGGTTTATTTTCCTATAAGCCAATACTCCAGTTCAACATACAACATAAAGACTCACCAGATCATCTGTGTTATTAATTTTCAGCATCTGGGCGTCCAAAGACAAGCAATAGTTCTGACTTTTTTCCCAATTAAATGGGCCAGAGGAGTATAGGTAACAGTTTTCTTCATGCCAGAGCCAGTCTTGGGGACAAGGACCTAGGAATATAAGCATATCTAGTCAGTGAGTGATGCCTGAGTGAAAATATTTCTACAATTCTTCAATCAATTCTTCCCTCAGGACTGTCACATGTATATCATCTCTTGTTTTTCTTTTTCTTTTTAAAGTTTACTTATTTATTTTGAGAGAGAGAAAGAGAGGGAAGGGGAGGCAGAGAGAGACAGAGACAGAGAGGGAGAGAATCCCAAGCAGGCTTTGTACTGTCAGCACAGAGCCTGACACTGGGCTCAAACTCACAAACTGCAAGATCATGATCTGAGCAGAAATCAAGAGTCAGATGCTCAACCAACTGAGCTACCCAGGTGCACTACCTATTATCTCTTCTTAATTAGAATTATATCTAGAGTCTGCAAATACCTCAATAGACTCATAGTCTTTATTTCTTTTAAAATATCCTGATGTTAGTAAACTAAATAAAAAACAAGACTGTTGAAAAGCAAAATTGAGGGGCGCCTGGGTGGCTCAGCTGGTTAAGCGTCCGACTTCAGCTCAGGTCATGATCTCGTGGTTCCTGGGCTCGAGCCCCGCGTTGGGCTCTGTGCTGACAGCTCAGAGCCTGGAGCCTATTTCAGATTCTGTCCCTCCCTCTCTCTCTGACCCTCCCCTGCTCACGCTGTCTCTCTCTCTCTCAGAAATAAATAAAAAACATTTAAAAAAAAAAAAAGAAAGAAAAGCAAAATTGAGCTGACATGTAGTTGTGGAATCTGATCTAGTTTTTAAAGTTATATTTGGAATAATGGAAGTAAAAGGCTGGGAAATGGATACATAATAGCAATTCTGCTATTAAAAAGATATACCAAGGCACCTCGCTGGCTCACTCAGTGGAAGGAATAACTCCTGATCTCGGAGTTGTGGGTTTGAACCCCACCTTGAGTATAGAGATTATTTAGATATAACATCTTTTTTTAAAAAAAGATATGCTTCTGTATTTTTAAAACTTTGGGTTTTCAAATTCAGGCTTAAATACTACACTTACTGGGAGCACCTGGGTGACATCAGTCAGTTAAGCACATGACTGATTTTGGCTCAGGTCATGATCTTACAGACATGATTTCACCTTCATGAAATTGAGCCGCAAGTCGGGCTCCATGCTGAGCATGGAGTCTGTGTGGGATTCTTTCTTTCCATCTCTCTCTTCCCCTCCCCCAACTCTCTCACATGGCGTGCAAACATGCTCTCCCTCTCTCTCAAAATAAATAAATAAACACTGAAAGAATTACTGAGTTTTCTGTTTCTAG
This sequence comes from Crocuta crocuta, assembly GCF_008692635.1. Taxonomy (NCBI): domain Eukaryota; kingdom Metazoa; phylum Chordata; class Mammalia; order Carnivora; family Hyaenidae; genus Crocuta; species Crocuta crocuta. Next base: position 247,832 of record NW_027533088.1, on the reverse strand, counting down.
ACATGTGTTGTTCAACACATAGACATATGTGGTATTCAAACTACCTGTATTTCTTTTAATTTAATTTGTTTAAGCAAATCCTAACCCCAAGGTTGGGGCTTCAATTCACAGCTCCAAGATCAAGAGTCACCTGCTCCACTGCCCAAGCCAGCCAGCTCCCCTCATTTAATTAAAAAAAATTTTTTTTTATTTAAAAAAAACAATATCACCATGTGCCTAAAACTGTTGGCAGTTCTTCGCACATATTAACTCATTGAACCCTCACAACAACATGGTAAGATAAGTTTCATTCATTTTCTTCATTTGGCACATAGAGGAAATGGGAATGTGAACCTTGACAGCCTAGCACTAGAAAAACCAAGTGTTGAATCATTCCGTTGCCCTACATCTCAAACTTCTGGGTCTGAATCAATTGAAGAAATATTTCATGGTGCCCTTCAAGACATTTTGATACAGAATCTAGGAGTAAATGTGGAAACTGCCATTTTTTTATAAGCTACTGGAGTGACAATGTGGTGCACAAAAGGTTGACAGCCACCACGAATTTCTGGGCTGAATGTGAAGACCGTTGCTCTAAAAACCCTTCACTTTTCTAGCTGGATGAATCCCAGCAAACCATGTTCAGTAACTTCTCAGAGTCCCTCTCTCTTCATATGTACCCTGTGGACCACAGACTTGTTAGTAAGAAAGATTTACCTTTTCTCAAACTTGAGAAAATGGGCTTAATTTTTGCACATGGCATTTTACTGTTAATGTTTTTGAGAATCTTCTCAAAGCCGCTTGATGAAAAGCCGTACTTTATTTGCTATCTCTGCTAATTGGCCTTGACCTGACGCTGTCAAGAAATGGTATGTTTTATCTGGGATATCTATCACGTGAAAAACAGATTACTTATTATTTTTGATTGGTTGTCCATGCCTGGAATCTCTGGGAGATGGTTCTGGATGGTTGTGAGGTAGATCTAATTTCATACAACTGATTTAAAAAACGCTTTTACAGTCTCACCTGGGGAATAAATCATTGGTTGGTATGTGGCTATGTCTGCTTATATAAATATTCCTGTCCTTGATATATCAGTCTTCTTCCTTTATACCTTCTTAGAGGTGATGTATTCTTTCATTTCCTCAGTAGTTTGCTCTTTAATAAAGGGATAAGGGGTGTCTGGTAGCTTAGTTGGTTAAGTGTCTGACTCTTCAGCTCAGGTCATGATCTCAGGGTTTGTGGGTTCAAGCCCCGCATCCGGCTCTGTGCTGGCAGTGCAGAGCCTGCTTGTGTTTCTGTCTCCCTCTCTCTCTCTCTCTCTCTCTCTCTCTCTCTGTCCCTCCCCTGATTGCTCTCTATCTCTCTCTCAAATAAAAATAAACTTTAAAAAATTACTTAAAAAATAAAAGATGAAATAATATGTTTGACACTTGCTAAAGATCAATTTATCTAAAAATCGCTCTTCTTCTGGAAATTTAAATAACCTTATAAATACTGAAGGGATTTATTAACTCCAAAACTTTATAAAAAGCTATGTAGTATTATTATTATTATTTACCTTATCTGGCTATCAATTTTTTTCATCCCTTAAAATAAAGAGATCTGTGGGTATTTGTGAACTGTTATTATATAATCCTTACTCAAATAAATTATGTCGTTGAGATCAATTGAGGTGTACAGCAAGAAACTGGAGAAATCTCTGTTTATTGGTGGTAGTTAGTTACTAATGCTGAGAATAGAGCACTCATTCATATACCTTCAAGGAAGCAATGAACCTCTGAAAGTAACGCCATCTCATATTCGTTAAATCTCTCTATGATGAAAAGCATATCCCTGATTTAATTACATGTTATAGAAAGACTAAATGACACAGATACCTCTGTAATATCATCAGAATTCACATCATCATCCCCTTCTTACAGATGCTACTATTTCCACCTGCCTCTCCTCGATACTGACATTGAATCAATTCTTCTCAGATAAACTGACTTCCTGGGCCCTTCATATTTTGTTCTTATCTAAAGTATCTACTCAACACTTCCAAGTCAGCCTACCTCCACTTATTTAATTTAAGCAGATGTTGAATACTTTAAGAAAAAGTGTTATAGAATAAAGTTAATATAGAGCTACCCAGGGACAAAGGAGACCCTGCAGGGAAAGAAATCAATGATTAAGATATCTTGGAATGGAAAGAAGTAATCTGTGGCAAAAGGTAAGGGTAGGAGAATTCTTCCAGTAAAATCTCAAAACTAGAATTTTAAAAATTGAGAAGAGGTTGGGGTGCCTGGGTGTCTCAATTGGTTGAGCACTTGACTTCCGCTCCAGCCATGATTTCACGGGTTCATGAGTTTGAGCCCCACAATGGGCTCCTGGTTGGGGGCTCTTCACCCCGCCGTACCTGAAAAGTTTGTTGCTTTCCTCAGAGCTTCTTGGAGATTCAGGTTCTGGCGATGAAGTTCCATCTGTTTTTTTGATTTTTCATCCAGCTTCTGGGTAAGGTTTTTGATCATTTCCTTGAGTTCCTTTTCTGATTCCTGGGAAGCTTTTTGTGCTTGCTGCTGTGCTAAAATCTGTCCCTCCAGTATAATTTCCTGGTGAGTAAGGTTCGCTTGATGTTGCTTTAGGAGATCAGACACCTGTGATACTAAATCATAGCTGAAATAAGAACTCCATTACCAATCCCCAGAAAAAATCCCTTTAACTGGATTTTGAGGAAATCAAAGAATCAAATCAACTTGTCTATTTTGACAATAGATGAACTGCTGGAGAATGACCCATATTTGCTCAGAAATTATAGATTTAAAAGTTATTTGATATTTCTGCAGTATTTTTGTTCTAAATATCAGGAACTGTTAAACTGTTTAAACAAACACTTTTGATTAAAAAAACAGCACAAAACAGGATTTTACTTATTATTGATAGTTATAGACAAGTTTAAAAGCAATCATAAGATAAGTAGTATATCAATTACTAAAATACAGACCATCTAAAATAGGTGCCGACCAGACTCAGTGACTATTAAGAGCAGTGTCATTAGTGATTTGCTCTATTTGTTTCTTTATTCTTCTGCTAACTCTCTCCCCTTCTGAATTTCCTAATTTTATTTAAGAACCGTGACAGCTTTTTTTTTTTTGAGACACAGAATTATTTTAAGTTGCTATGTCATAACAGTTTCAAACATTTTTGTTTCTTAGGAATTTTTTTCTGCCACAGCACATTTTAGGAAAGATGGGGATGACATGTTTGTGAAATCTAACAGGCAACTAATATTAAGGGTCAAATGTCTCAGTTCTAGAAGTGTGATGGTTTAGTACAAAACAGACCATTGGCTTGAAGGCCATATCAGACTCTGTTGTGAAGTGATTCTTCCCACAGGAAGATTCATCCAATCACCACCCCTGAGTCAAGGGCTCTTCTTCTAGTCATTAGGGGAGGTCTTAAGCGTTAACAGATTAAAAAAATAAATATTCTATGGTCTTAACCAACAACTGAGAAGCAAATAGCACCTCAAAGGCTTTAATCATCTAGATTCGAGATAGATGAAACAACCCAGAACTACAACTTAAATACACAGGCAGAATAGGTGGGTGGTCTGCACCACTTTCATTCTTTCTTGGGCTTTCTCATGCTTCTTACCACTTCTCTTCCCGCCAACATCGTCTTTTCTGAATGACCATATTATACATTTGAATTACATTTACTTTAAATGTTTCACTTATTAAGAAGGTGTTTCTGATTCTTAAATTTGTTTTTCATTTTTTAAGTTTATTTGTTTTTGAGAGAGAGAGAGACAGACATAGAGAGAATCCCAAGCAGGCTCCATGCCTTCAGCGCAAAATCCGACGCAGAGCTCAAACTCGGGAACCGACCATGAGATCACGACCTGAGCTGAAATGGGGGCAGATGCTTAACTGACTGAGCCACTGAGGGGCCCCTCTGAATCTTAACTTTATATTGGTAATTAATCATCTCTATTAAAGCTCAATGTGAACTCTATGATGTTTCTATTCCTTTTGGATTTCTTAGGGGATCTTGTGGCTTAGCTTCAAATTATTTTTTTCCTCATCATTCTAGTATTTAAACAGACTTTATCCATGAAGTTATCAAAACAAAACAAAACAAAACAAAAACCTACCATTCATAATCTTCATTCCGTGTCCCAGTCAATTTGAGGGATAAGAACAATATACTTATTCATCTTCCCACTCATTCTAAAACGTTTGCCTAAAATGCATCTAAATCAAGGATGTTTGCAATTGTTATCAAACCAATTAATAAACCATGTTTGCAAGTTCTCACTTTGTCTTCCATTATTCCCCCGTTCTAGTACTTACGTCGCATTATCAGCACTATAAGAGTCACCAGTAATCCCAAGCAAAGGATCCCTAGAATCGCAGCAGCAAGGCACCAGCACCGAGAAGAAAGAAAATGAAGACCTAGAATGATAAAGGATAGAATCAGAAGGACATAACAGATGGAAGCAAGTCATCAAACAATTCTTTGGAAACTGTCTGTACCTGGTACTTTGCATTTCTTACCTCTAGTTCTCCCAAGGGCTCTGCAAATAATTCATTATCCATATTTACAGATGACAAAATAGAGACAGAGAATTTAAGTAATTTACCCATGGTCACACGATTGACACAGTTTAAGAACCAGGATTCAATACCAGGTATGTGACGGTAGGTATCTGATTCTCTAAAGCTTATACTTATTCACTCTGCCTGCAATGACTCTCCAAGAAATGCTCAGTCCATCTTGGTTAGATCAACTTTATATTTTTAATATAGACCATGTGTATGCATGTACACACACACACACACACACACACACCTCCCATACAGTGTGTTTTATAAGTAGCATACCATAAAAGAATGTCAGATACCAAGCAAATAAGCTTTAGTCAGTTAATCAACGGATTGCCTCAAAGAATTGCTTTTGTGCTTTCAATTTTTATTCTACTAAAATTACATCTTGGAACTGAGGTTGTTGACCAAATGAAACTAGGAATGAGACTTCAATACTACTGTGATTCATATTAATGTTCCTATACTCACACCAGCCGTGGCCCCATAGTTACAAGAGGAATGTTCACCATTATTATAGAAACAAATAAATCATGTAGCTCACAGGCATATGAATACCTAATTATGTGTTCCACCACTACAAAAGCACAGATATTTTGGTTCAGCAGGAAAATATCTCATGTAATCCATCTGGACCTCTCACCCTGTACAATAAACAAATAAGGCACTGGTCATATTTTCCTTTATTTGTGGCTAACGAAACTCAAAGTCTCAGTGAATTGTGTAAGATCACACTGATGTTAAGATCCAAACATAGGTCTTTAAATCTGTCAGTAGCTATGCAGCTTAGAACACTGCACCACAAAATTTCCAGTGTGGATGTGTAACAGTCCAAATCAATCAATGGTCAAATATATTCACAGAGTTCTTGTTATGCCCAAAGCACTTCTATTAGACTTTAAAGATGAGACAGCCCAGATAGAAATTTTAACAGGAAGAAATAAAGTTCATTCACTGATTCAAACGTTGTTTAGCTCCTGGGGTATATGTGGAAAGTTAGCAGAGAAGCAGAAGATAGTTGTGTCTCTTGCAAATAATTGCCTAATCCTAGCTTGGGGGTAGATATCTGTGTAAATCTTTCAACCAATATTTCCCTCTGGTCAGTATTCATTCTATACTATAGGAGAACAAAAATGTCTATCACTCTGGGAGATGAAACTCCGAATTTTTAGAAGAAAACCACAGGATCCACACCTGTGTAGGGAAGGCACATGCTCCCATTTTCTTCAGGCCACCCTTTGTCCCATTACCTTGGTAGGTAGAGACCATTAACCCAATCTCTGCTCCCATTAGTGATTTTCTGATCAGAAAGCAATTGACTTCTTTGCAGGAGGTGATTGATCTAATAAGATTCTGAGAAAAGATTTAGCTTAATAATTGTAGTAAAACTCAGGCACTCAATATTTACTACATGAAGAATGAATGAATGAATGACTTTTGTTGACTTTGTAGGGCTACCTATAAATGGCAGTGCTGTTTTCATACCAAGTTAAGTTCATCAACTCAAATGTTCAATCATTCCATATTCATACTTCTTATCTCTGTTGAGGGAAATTTCTATCTTGTTTATGGAAATATGACCTGGAATGTCATTATCCAAATTCCTGTCAACACTTGTAGGACTTCCCCTATTTGTATTTTTTTCCTTTCTCTCAGAATCAGTATAAGGTAAAGGGCAATTTATTCAGACTGCCTCTGGAATTGGGATTATGAATTAATTTACATTTAATGAGTTTAACTTACTGTATATATCAAAAAATTATAATTTTCAAAGCAGTAGTACACAAGAAGACATGACTTATGCTGAACTATACTGAATGTCATTTAATCTGCTTTGGATAATTCATAAAACTATATCCAGTTTTTGCAATGCCTCAAGAAAACTTACTATAAAATTATCATTGTATATACTGGGTGAATTCAACATCTCCTTAACTTTCTGATGGATTGGATTCTTGATAAAGGGGAAGTTGTGATACAATTCTAGTTCTACCACTTACCAGCTGCATAAAAATGAATGGTTTTGTTAATTCTCCTGATCCCCAATCAGTCTTTTGTAAAAGGGGGATTATCATAGTCCTAATTTCAAGGTGTAAGGATTCAGAGAAGTAACGCACATAAAGAGAATATCAGAGAACATAGCCCTTGATAAATGTTCCATACAAGTGTCTACTACATCATCATTCATACCAAGTTAGTTCATTCACATCATCATCCTCATTGCATCTGAATTTTTTTCTTTTAAGTAAGTGTTACGAATTCTACACTGTGTTTTCCATACTCTGGTGTTTCAGCTTTCTAATCCTATATTCAGTTAATTTACATTTGGAGCTAATCCTGGAATTCTGTCCCTGTGCCCATTCACCCACCCCTAGTACCTTTGCCTTTCTCTCCATTTGGCTTCTGGTCAGGTTGATCCTTCATGGTCTTACTCTTAAGGTCATCAAAAGTCATTTCCAAATTCGTTCCAAGAATGAGAGAGTGAAGTAGTCACGGACTTCTCCATAAAGTAAGAATTTGTGAGCTGCTGCTGGAGGGTTTAAATAGTTACTGCTATCTAATTGAAGAATGACTCAATCATCGGTAGGAGGAAGAAGAGGCTTTGCTTCATACTGGAAAGTTGGCTGACGCAAATTCTTGGTTTATATCTATTGCAGGTGGGGAAAGTGGTGATTCTCCTAAGTATTTCAGGAGTTTTCTCTAGGTAATTTATGAAAGGGAAAACTGTATTTTCTGTGAGCATTAGAGAAGAGGCATTTGTCTTCACTCTTCAGATAAGGAAACTGAAACTCAAGAGAATAAATCATACTAAATTTGTGGAAGACTGTGCCTTTGAGCCAGATTACTTAATTCTAGTGTCCATATTTGTTTATTTTACCGTAGCAGACTTGCTCTATCTTGTGTCTTTCATAAGTCTCACAGTTTTCTTTTTAATTCTGACTATTTAAATCAGCAATAGATTAGAAATTTTTGAGTTAATCACATATCATTCATCTCCAGCCATGATGACCATGAAAATTTTAGAACTTAATTAGAAGTACTATTTCATAGTATGGCAGTATAACATCACAGCAGAGAGAACTTTGTAGCCAGAGGCAGCTCATTTCAAATCTTTCCTTTGCTAGTCCCTTGATCTATAATCTTGGGGAATTACTTAACACTCTGAACCTATGTTGTTTTTTTTAAATTGCCTTTTTTTTATTTTTTAAAATGTTTATTAATTTTTGTGTGTGTGAAGAAGAGAGAGAGGCAGAACATGAACTGAGGAGGGGCAGAGAGAGAGGGAGACACAGAATCTAAAGCAGGCTCCAGGCTCTGAGCTGTCAGCGCAGAGCCGGAGGCAGGGCTCAAACTGTTGAACCGCAAGATCTTGACCTGAGCCAGTCAGACACTTAAGTGATTCAGCCATTCAGACACTCCTGAATCTATGTCTTTGTCTATAAATTGGGACATTGGAATGTCTATAAATTGGGACATTGGATAATGTTGATAATGTTGCTATAAGGATTCATATGAAATATTGAGTGATAATGCTAAGTACTGTACTTCAAACATAAGAACTCCATAAATTATAGTTATTAATACTAGTACTAGTAATATTTAGCACAGTTTAATTGCCCATAAAAGAATACATTTTTACATATAATTGATTGGAGTCACAAAGACTTTTCATTGATCTCCCCATAAGGATGACTATATGAATACATTGACAGAATTCTCACCTATTTTCCCTTCACAACCTCCTAAACAAAGAATAAATGTCTACTGCAGTTATACGTACTTTTAAAAATATTTTTCATTTTTGAGAGAGACAGCATGAATGAAAGAGGGGCAGGATGGGTGGACAGAGGATCGAAGTGGGCTCTGAGCTGACTGTAACGAGCCTCATGCGGGGCTTGAATTCATGGGATCATAACCTGAGCTGAAGTCAGACACTCAACTGACTGAGCCACTCAGACACCTCAACGTGCTTTTTAAAAAGTTCTTATCTATTAGTCATATTTTCTAAAGTATTTATGGGCAAAATGATGGGATATCTGGAATTTACTTTAAACTATGCCAGGAAAAAAAATATAAAAAGAGGGGACACATAAAAGAACATTGAAAAAATATACATACATAAATAAAATAGCTAGGAAACTATTAAGAAAAATCACTGATATTGACAGCCTCATTAGGATTCCATTTTCCTCTTCTTCCCTGGATTTTCTGTTTTCTCTTTTTCTGTGCAGGGTATCTGAGACCAAACTGAACATAGTTCATCTGTCATTTAAAGTTTTTCTCTAGGACTCAGGTCGCCAAAAAAGCTCAGCATGTAGCAAATACATCCTGGTCAAATCAGCTTGTAACAAATCCATGCTACTTACCTTTCACACTCAAGCCCTCCCCGACCTCCCTTGACTGTAAGTGCCAGGAAGCAAGATTGCTGCCTGCATTCACCATAGTGAGTTATCTATTCAGATAAAAAGAATCTCAGGAAAGTGGCTTTAATAACGAAGTAATAAATGCTGAAATTATGTCACAATGAAGAGGACACTTTACCATTCCCCACAGTGACTCGATTATTTTGTGTGCCATTAATATTCTAGTGGATTTAGATGAGATACAGATGTACACTTGTCGACATGATGCATTTTTCTTGTGAGCTAGTTACCTTTTATGGATTGTCCGAGGAAGAAGTGTCTTGGAGAAACATATGTGACTATGTAACTAAAACACCCAAAGAAACACACAACACTAGGAGGAACTACATTCTTTGAAGGAGGCCTAAGATTGAGCTAGATGTCACAGACTTCAGATAGTCACCTTCACACCCCACCCACAAAACCCAGGACGGCATAATCATCCATTGTGCTAGGGGTCAATTCTTATAGGACACTCACTAAGCAGTCCTGGATCTCATGATGAGCTCTACAAATCCTGTACTTCCTTCAAAGACACTTTTTTTTCTTTAAAAAAAATTCTCTGCATTTAACATCTGTAGGTAGGCTTGCCATCATTGTGGTAGGGTCCCCTTTTAAGGAAAGAAAAAAAATACCAGGCTATCTGTGACAACATCCCTCATGACCTTGTAACATGAGACCACTAGACCAGACTCCATGTTTGTGTGTTACCACGTACGGGAGACAAACGGGAGACAAAGAAGTAGAAAATATATTTTAAAAACTACACCGCGTGGCATTCAGGGCTCAGTTCTTTGGGTACGAACCCAACTTCACGGTGCCGGCAGGAGTAAAGTTGCTTCCTGGAAAGAAAAGGCTTGGTATCACAGTCCTCTGTGCAAGAATCCTGCTACACCATCAGTTCTCCCCCCTCCCCCACTTTATATGCTCTAATAGAGCACTCTATTGGTTTTCCATTCCAGTAAACTTATTCCCTCTCTCCAACCAAATTACAAGCTCTTTAAAGGTAAAGTTAGATCCCCTTCTGTTAAGAGAAGCTTGGTCTTTCCTATCACCCTGGAATACCATATACATTGTAATATTCTGCAAAAAGTAGGCAGTTAACACTTGAGATTCTTAGCTACTAAAACATCACCAGCATAAGCTGGATTTTAAAAATACAAAGGCGTTTAAGGAAAATAGGTCTTAGGTCTTTATTTTGAGAAAGTGGAGCTAAAAACCCAGAAAATGTAAGAGATTTACTAAACATCTCTTTTCTATCGGAGGCCAGACAAGAATGTAGCTCACTGTTCTCCTTCTCCAACTAAAACTCTATAATTTTTATTTTTTAAAAATTTTGTTTAAGTTTATTTACTTATTTTGAGAGAGACTATGAGAGCGGGGATGGAACAGAGAGATAAGGAGAGAGAATCCTAAACAGCCTGTGTACTGACAGATGTGGGGCTCAAACTCATGATCGTGACCTGGGCCGAAGTCAGGAACTTAATTGACTGAGCCACCCAGTTGCCCTGAAAGTCTGTACCTTCTTTCCTTTCATTTTTAAATGTTTATTTGTTTTTGAAAGAGAGACAGAGACAGAGACAGAGTGTGAACAGGGAGGGCAGAGAGAGAGGGAGACACAGAATCTGAAGAAGGCTCTGGGCTCTGAGCTGTCAGCACAGAGCCCATGCAGGGCTTGAACCCATAAACTGTGAGTTCATGACCTGAGCCAAAGTTGGACACTTAACCAACTGAGCCACCCAGATGCCCCATGAATTTTCTTTATTTTTAAGGCTGAACAATATCCCATTGTATGTATATACCACATTTTGCTTATCCTTTCATCCATCGACGGACATTTGTGTTTCTAAGACCCATGAGATAATTTCTACAATCCTTTCGTGGCAGATAGCTGGACAGAATTCATAGACTGTAACTAGTTCTCATTATCCCTGCCCCATGACATTCATGCCCTTGTGTAATCTTCTCCCTTTAAGTGTGGGTGGTATCTGTGGTTAGGATGTGCCAAAGGTGATAGAATGTATATGATTATATATGTGTGATTACATAAGGTATAGTGCTTATTTTGCCAAAGTTTCTCTCTCACCTCTTGGCCAGATTTAAAGAAGCAAGATTACATAAATCTTATTACCACAAAGAAATGAATTCCTGGGGTGCCTGAGTGACTCAGTCAGTTTAGCATTTGACTCTTGATTTCGGCTCATGTCATGATCTTCACAATTTGTGAGTTTGAGCTCCACATTGGGCTCAGTACTCTGTGTTCACAGTGAGGAATCTGCCTAGAGTTCTCTCTCTCTCCCTCTCTCTCTGCACCTCCCATGCTTGCTCTCTCTCTCTTTCAAAATAGATAAACAAAACATTAAAAAACAAAGAAATGAATTCCTGCCTGAGATAGCTTGGGAGCATATCCTTTTCCAGTTGAGCTTTCTGATGAGAATATCACCCAGAAGACATCTTAACTTCAGCCTATGAGACCCTAAACAGAGGACTCAACCAAGCTATGTTTATACTTCTATCCACAGAAATTGTGATATATATATATATATATATATATATATATATATATATTTAAAAAGTGTGTTCAAATAATTTGTGGTAATGTTATATGATATATAAAATTAATAACCCTTTAATAAACTTAATCCTTCTATTTTGTTAAATTTTCTTAAATCTAACCCTGACTGTCAATGCCTCTGAGGTTGTCACTCAATGCTTACACTGCAGTGTGGCTTCCTAAAACAGAGGCACTTCCTAGTGGAGTAGTTGCAAGATGAAACCGATTTCTTCTGCTTTATTATCTATTTTTGAAGCTTTGGGTGTGGCCCAACTCACTGCTCAACACTTTATAACTCATGCTTGATGACTCACAGTAATGGTAGTCCTGGACTCGATTTCACTGAGGCACAGAAAGGAAGGGAATTCATGGTTGGCCATCTCATAATAGGCAAAGTCAAAAGTAGAATAATCAAAGAGGTCAAAAACAAGAAATAGTTTAGCTCCACTTGTTACAGGTTTTGTATAACAATCTCCTGAGGCACAGGTGAAAAGGCCTATGTACATGTACCCTCCATTGGTTCCACTCCGAGTCCCTAACAGTCTGGTTAAAAGCTAATGATTCACAAACTTAATGGGACTACAGGATTGTGTAGGATTGCAAGGAGGTCATTCCCCTCCATCTCAGCTACCTGCCCTTCCAGTGTGTACCCTGTTTAACGTTCCTACGTAGATCCTCTTTCCTCTCTCATCATTCCTGTTGTAGAGGTTTGACAGGGACAGAACTCGGCATTAAAATCACCACAAGGCATAATCACTCGCATTAGGATAAACAAGTTCTACTCCTCCGAAGAACAATCCAGTGAGGGAGAAAAAAATGGCCGTAGTTATTCTAAGAAGGGATATTAACAAGGAGGTCATTAAAAGAATCCTATTTTGTTCAAACCTATTAGAAAGCTGGAGGGCAAAAAGATGATGGCAATCACATGCAAGAAAGAGCAGTGGGGGCAAAACCATGTTAATTGGCAAACCTGTTCATGCGGGTTTGGCTGGCATGATTGGGGAAGAGATCGCCAGAACAGCAAGGGGAAATATTCCAAATTGAATACCAGGAAAGCTAAAACATAGGCATGGTAAGAATTCACTGACAGGACATCAGTTATACAGCTTATTGAAGGTGAAGGTCACTGGTAGAACTGAATGGAAATCAAGAGAATGAATCTTAGTTAAAACTTATAAAATACTTGTCACATCAGGACAATTATATGCATTTCACATACATTACCTTATTAAATCTCTCTAAGTCTATGAAGTAACATTATTATATCATTACCCCATTTTAGATAGAATGAAACTGACCCAACAGGGATATAATAACTTGCCCAAGATCGCACAGCTATTAAGTACAAAGCAAGTATTTAATCCCAGATAACCTAGCTGAATTCTTAGCCATGATACTCTATTGTATCTCTGACAAGAGAAGGGAAAAATTAGTGATGTTATTATATGCGGAGTACTTTAAACAGAAATAGAAATATTCTAATCAAAATCCTTTTTGTCTTCAATGGCATTTTCTCTATGGAACAACATCTACAGCCGGTCAAGCGACCACTCCCCTCCTATTTTATAAATGGGGAAATTAAAGCTTTGAGAAACTACATAATAATTTAGTAGAGGGTCAGGTTTTTCTGGTCTCCTGATCCTATAAAATACCTCCCACCTTGCCAAGTTTTCTGGCGAAATTTGAAAAATACTCTTTGTTTTATCACCATCTCCCTTACTTTTCAAAAAATAATGCAATGCTCATTTAGCTTTGTAATTTAAGGATATCTAATCACCAGGCTTTTCGGTCACTATTCAATTTATTTAGCTAAGAAAAAAAAGTTATTTTCTCCATGCTTATCTCATTTAATGCTGTGTGAGGACTCTTTGAATCACTCCCACCCAATGGATGCCATCAACAATCATTCAGTAAAAGTAGACTTTCAGAATTAGATACGATCTGAAAGGTGGTTTTATTCAATTCTTATGAGACAGCCATATCTGCATAAACTAATGGCTAATTTTCCTATGAAATACTTTGTATATTAAAGTTTTTTGGAAATATTTTATTAAGGAAACGATTAGTGAGTTAGGTATAAGTCTATTACACAGCATTCATTTGTTCCTATAGAGATGTTCCTTTACAACTATTCCCCTACCATGTGTGCTTATTTTTATTCTGACCTTAGATTTTATTTAAGAAAGAGAGAGAAACCTAAAGACTTGTAGATCTTGGAATTCAGTTAAAAAAATATGTGTGTCCGTCTGACTTATCTGTTTTGATGAGAACTGTAGTCAGGGTAGAGGGGAATTTCATGGTCACCACCTAAACATTCTAATCCCCAAACCTGCTTTCCTCAAAGATGGAAGAGCTTTCCGGTCCATTGGTCAACCTCTCAGTCCTACTGCAATGGTTAAGAATAAATGACCCAGAACTAGGAGAGTTGATCATCAACATAGCAAAGGGGAGAGTTTCAGGGAGCAAGAGAGGAGGGCTAATCACATGGAAAGGGGGAGTGAATGGAGCTTGGCAATTATTCAACAGTCTCCCTGAAGGGTGGTGGTAAAGGACCAAGAATATCACTCCTTTTCTGATGGAGACGAGAACCTGTTTGGTCACCAGCAATCTGTCTTTGAGCGCCTAAAGTTAAGTTCCTCACCCCTGCCTAGAAAAATCCATAATTCTGAGGACTGATGTGTCCTCCCTGAGTCTTCCTTTTGGGGGCAGTGGGAGAAAGTTACAGACATACAGAAAAGATTAATAATAGCGAAGGAAAGAAGACAGAGGGACGAGAACATGGAGAATATAAAAACAGAAAAGAAATAGAGAAAGAAGTCGGGATGAAAGGGAAGAGAAAGACCACAGAAAATAAAAGCCCAAAGGAATAAGAGGACAGAACGAAAGAATAAGAAAGAGCGAGAGCGAGACGACAAAAACAGATTTACTGCTGAGAAAAGTTTGTCTCCTTAAGTTCTCCAGGTCCAGAAGTCAGACCTGGCACAGAGCATGGAAAGGAGATAACGGACCCTCAGCCCACGATCCTGGAGAAGTTCAGCTCCCTGAGGATGCATGCCCAGGCCGTGACAGCCTCTGCCCTGGTGTGTTTCATCCAGGTGAGTTGAGAAAACATACATAAAACTTTGTTTGTTCCCCCAACTCTCAGAAGACCCTTGGGGGAAGTGAATGAGGAGAAAGACATCTATTGAGCCAAAGGGGTAGTGGGGAAAGAAGAACTGGAACGTTTTCCTCAGTGTTATAGTGTTACATGGCCCATGCGTGGCCAATGGCATCAATGAAATAGGGGGTGTGCGTGGCAGAAATTAGGGTAACCATTGATACATGCAGGATAGCTATGGTCATTTGGAAGCGCCACTTAGCTATATTTCTTTTAGCATCTTATCACCCATTCCTCAAAGTCCCAAATAGATTATCAAAAAGAAGTACATTGTTTTCCTACATGGAGTTTCCACATCAGTGCTGGTACAATTCTAGCAGTGTAGATGTCTCCAGATCAGAAATAAGTTAATAGAGGAAAAACTCTTTGAAAATACTTTGGACTTTTTATTTCTCCCCACCAAAAATCAGAAGCCCCTAAATATTAACTTATTAGCTGAGAAAAGGGTCATTGGATTGAGGATCCCAGACAACTGTCAAGGGGAAGTTTACATAGCTATGAACTCTAGTAAAGAGGAAACGCAAATGAAGCAACTGTCTCATATCAGATCCCTCCCTTTACAGCTCCTAGCAGGGGATGGGCTGTCTGTTTTGTTTTCTGTGTCTTCAAATCCATTTCTTTCTTCTTGTATTTTCCTTGTGCTTCCTCTTCTTTTCCTTGCTTTTCCCTTCCCTTCTTTCCTCTTCTTTTTTTCTTCTCTTCTTTTCCTCTTCTTTTTCTTCCCCCTTCTTCTTTCTTCTCATTCTCCCTCTCCTTCTTCTTCTTCTCCTCTTCCTTCTCCTTCCTGCAGTAGTACCCCAAAGGAGAACTTTATCTGTTTAGCACGTTAAGTTTTTCTTACCTTTTGTCAGAAAAGAGAAACAAAGAACCAGGGCTGGGCTGAGAAAATATACTTTGTGATCTTTAATGGCCAACTATTTCAAATTAAAGGGAGAGAAAAAGGGGGAGAGAGAGAGAGAGAGTTTCTCAAATGTCATCCGCAGAGGACAGCTGGTTAGTCCTTTTACAAATCCTTTTTGCCTGATGTGTTGTGATTTTGCATGTCCCCTAACCCATAAACCCTCAATAAGCACAAATCTCTGTTCCTTGTTGGGGGCCTTTATGGTTTTTGTTGTTGATTTCCTGAAAATATTAAGTCATTTAAGTTACTGGAAGAAAGATACAGTTTCTGAATACAAGTTTCTCTATTTAGGGAGAAAGTCAACTGAAATACAAGGTAAAAGAAGGAGTAGAATCTTTCACTGTTAGTAGCAGAAGGGGCTTGCTAACAATACCAAGGAGTTGTTAGGGCAAGTTTATCCCTTGTTCTAGTAATTCATTCAATGCATATATGTGATAAAGGCCGATCTGGCTACCTCAATGGGAGCACTCAGTCCGTCATGTTAACTTAAATTCCTTTGCCTCCCTCACTTAATCTTTCAAAATAAGGTTAAATATACCCACCTACCAGATTGTCTCAATGAAGCGTTATGACATAGTGAAAAATCTTAGCCGACTGGCATATAGTAGCTACTGAATAAATACAATTGTTTCCTCCCTTTGTCTCCCTCCCCCCCACTTTTTTCGTACGGTGTGTTCTTGATGTACTAAGGGAATAAAAAAAGAGGAGTGAGGTAGAATTCAGTCTGTAACTGGGAAAGAATTAAGAAGGCAGTAACAACATGCTGGGGGACAGATCAGGAAATTTCTAGGACAAACAAATTGATTTAAATGCTGCCTAAGTTGTAATGCTCACCCACCTCCAAAAAACAAAACAAACAAAACAAAACAATAACCTCCCCAAAGCAAAGATATTTGCTCTTCCAGTTTCTCCCATTTCAAATATAATAATCAAGCAGCATGGGAGCAATGAAAACAAACAATCCTAAACCTGGCTGATCCTATGACCTTGTCCTCATATCTTCCCAGCTATCATGATGCAGAGTCATGAGGGCGGTCAACAGGCTGCTAAGCAGAGCAATGAGACATTTCCCTGTCTGAGACTATTTCCCTTCCTACAGCTTCCTCGGGCAAGATGTGAGGAGGACTGTGTGAATCCTGAACAGTAAGTATCTGAGACCAAACCGGGAAGGAGAAACAGACAAAAACATTAGTACCCAACACAAGGTCAAGGGGTCATTAGATATCTGTGACTTCCCTTTATCTTTACTTAAATGGGCATCAGCCCAGTAATCTCACAGACTGGGTTACCCAAAAATAAAGACACGCACTGGTGTGTCATCCTAGGTACTTAAAATAATATCACTGATGCCATTTTCTCCCTAAAGCCAATCTTCCCATTAAAGCATCAGAATTAATCTCAATTTATATCATAACAGAGATTTGCAAAAGGTTTTCTTTCCCATGCTTCTTAGTGACTCATCAAGACAGACTGGGCTCAAAATCTCCTCCTGGGCAGATAAGTTTGGGTAATTCCAAAGTAACATCACCACCTGAAGTATGAAAAGCATTTTCCATATTTCAGGGCATGTCAGTATGTATTGCTGATGTCCTTTAGCTATCACTTTGAAGTCAATATCCCTTAATCTAAACCCATCACAATTAGGTCTTACATAGGCACAGAGGACATACAAGGGGAAGAGATTCAATTCACTTGGTGGTAAATTAATAAACAACAAAACAGAACAAAACAAAGCAGGGCCAGTTGGAATGAAACACTTGCTCAGCCTGAGGGAAAACACATATTTAGCCATGGGAAGGGTTTCTCAATAGCCAAGTCTGTTAAACCCAGGGGAAATGGGGTGGCCTTGGCCTTGGCTGCTTGTCACATTGTCTAAGGTTTAGACACCCATGATTCCTTCTCCTCTGCAATCCATATTTTTTCACCCCTATAGGGAAAATTTATAATTACTGTTATTAATTTAGTTAATTTAATTAACTTTCAATACGCAAAGTTGGCTTCGACATTTTTGTTCCTTCCTGTTTGGCTTTAGTGGGTGTGCATATCAGTTTTGACCTTGGAGGTGAAAGTTCAGGGTTGAGTTTGTTTTTTTTTATGGTGAGAGTTTTTATGGCGGCCCTTTTTGCGACAATTTGCAACGCATAAATTACAAACTTCACTGTACTGTTTTCATGCTTGTAACTGAAATCTTTACGTTTAAATTGTATCAATCTCTAATGTATCCGAACATTAACCTTCCTGTCCATTTTCAAACTTTGTAAACCTACATTCCAAGCTCTTCCTTGGTAATCGTCCTCATAGGTTTACAGTGGTCGCCATTTATACTTTCTATAAATGCTCTTTTCATAATCACTACTCTAGTCAGTCTTATAATGATTTACAAAATTATTTACACAATGCCATCTGTAGTATAAAGTACTTCTTAAGGCATCCCATTTTGCAATACATTCCACTGGTTATACTAAAGTTAATACAACTTGTATGTTAATTAACTGGAACTAAAATACAAACTTAAAAAATACATATATAAGTTGTGATGGCTTTGTTATAACAAGGTAGCATATTACACTGTAACTCATATTTCTGATTCTGGAACTACAATAGGCATTGACTATATTTTTATTGCAAAAAAAAAAAAAAAAACAACCCACTTTATTCTTTCTTCATAGTTGCCTGACCACAGATTGGGTACATCTCTGGTATATATGGTAAGTTTCAACTCTAATACCCAGAAAGACATCCCAAAGGAGCTTTATTTTTCTCAAGAGCATGTGGTTTTTTTATTTATTTATATTTTTTAGTTTTTAAATATATTGACACCAGGGGGAACAAAATGTATGAGACACCCAGCCTACTTCACCTCGCAGCCCATGGAGTAAGGTTTCTTTACCTCATCGTTAACTATGTGACAATATACCAGGATTTCCTATTTCAATAACATCTCCTGGCCAATATCAAAAGGCTATTGTGTACCTTCTCAGGGTTAGCCCCAGAAATTTCCACAGAAAGGAGAATACTTTAGAAAGTGGCACCCCACCACAGTAAATCCCTTCTTGTTTTTTTTTTTTAATGTTTTTATTTATTGCGGGGGGGGGAAGAGAGAGCGAGAGCGAGCGAGCGAGCTTGAGCAGGTGAGAGTCAGAGAGATAGGGAGATACAGAATCTGAAGCAGGCTCCAGGCTCTGAGCTGTCAGCACAGAGCCCGATGCAGGGCTCGAACCCACAAACCATGAGATCATGACGAGCCGAAGTCAGATGCTTAACCAACTGAGCCACCCAAGCACCCCAAAGCCCTTCTTGTTTTAACGAACCATTTCGGTCTTGCTGTCAAATAAGTATATGCGTATTAAGAAGTATTATGGTCAATCTAAAAATATTCAAACAAAGTCAGAGTGCAGACACCGAAGGCCGGTTATTGCCAGGGGTGAGAAACACACCGGACCACAGGGCTCTCTCACTGTCCGGTGATCGCCTTGCAGGTTGCTGGTGGTGATTGGCGCGCTGCTGCTCCTGTGTGGCCTGACTTCCGTGTGCTTCCGCTGCTGCCTGAGTCGCCAGCAAAATGGGGAAGACGAGGGCCGGCCTCCCTACGAAGTGACAGTCATCGCTTTTGATCATGACAGCACCCTGCAGAGCACTATCACGTGTGAGTACTGTGACATTATAACGCTGGAGGGTGATTTAAAAAACCATCAGGACAGTGCAACAGATATAGAAACAAAGACTGAATAGTATATTTTAGAAATTGTTTAAAATTTTTCTTTAAAAATTATTTATTTATTTTGGAGAGACAGAGAGAGAGACAGCATGAGCCAGGGAGGGGCACAGAGAGAGAGAGAGAGAGAGACAGAGAATCCGAAGCAGGCTCCATCCACACTGTCAGTGCAGAGCCAGATGTGGGGCTGGAATTCACAAACTGTGAGATCCTGACCTGAGCCACAGTCAGATGCTTAACAGGCTGGGCCACTCAGGCGCCCCTGGATAGTATGAGGATTCTAGAACTCAGGGTCGTTATAATTTCAGGAAGCCTGATGGTGCGGTGACCTGGGCTTACACTGATGCTGTAAGTCTGGCTAATGATAGAGTGAAGAAAGAAATAGAAGGCTGGAGAAAATACTGGAAATTTTTTTTAAAAAAATTTTATTTATTTTTAAGACAGAGAGAGACAGAGCATGAGAGGGGGAAGGACAGAGAGACAGGGAGGTATAGAATCCAAAGCAGACTCCAGGCATGATCTGAGCCCAAGTCAGAGGCTTAACCGACTGAGCCACCCAGCAGCCCCTGGTAATGTTTTATAGGAAGAATTACCTACTCTATAAACTTATTTTGATAAAATTATTTTAAATAATAAGTGTATCCTTTTTTTCAAAAATGTCTTGGATTTTGTGAGAACTTGTATCTTCTATTGTCAATATATATTATTTTATATCATTGGAGAAATTAGGCATGTGACTTTCAATCCCTTGTTCTGTAGCATATGTATGGATACACTTAAATAGCTGCCTAACATTCCCTTGATGATTATAAAACACTTTCCATTATCCCCTTCTGTTCTCTTCTTTATATTATATTCCTTCCTGAAACGGGAGAAGAAACCCCAGGCGGAAGAGCAGGTGTCACAACACTGTGATATTTATTTTGAAAAGAGACTATGTCTGCCGTTCACCTTTCCTGGTTTTCTTATGGTCATTTTAGAGAAGAGATAAATAAGACAGAAAGAAACGTTCCTAAGGAGTCTGTGTTATCAGTGCGTTGGTGTCAAGCCTTTTATAAAGGTGAAAGGGCAGGGCTGTGAGACATGGGACCACAGTTTAGATTCGTTGGGGACCCTGGAGAAGACAGGCTCTTCTAGCAGAGTGCACTTGGTTTCTAAACAGGCCTCACGGGAGTTTTACGACATCTGGCCGAGCGTGACAATGAGTGTGGACACTTGCTAAAGATGAGAGGATTAAGCGTGTCTAAGGCCGATTTCCGAGGGTGCCGCGTTCTCCTTAGCTCTATCCCTTCTCTCCTCGCCAGCGCTGCAGTCAATATTCGGCCCCGCGGCTCGAAGAATCCTGGCGGTGGCTCACTCCCACAGCCCCCTGGGCCAGCTGCCCTCCTCCTTGGACACCCTCCCAGGGTATGAGGAGTCCCTTCGCATGAGTCGCTTCACCGTTGCGAGGTGTGGACCGAAAACACCTGACCTACCCCCAGTGCGGGAAGAAAAGCAGCCGCCTCCACTCGACAAGTCTCCTCAAGCAGGACCCGCTTCCAAC